>NC_134675.1:16624993-16807412 GCF_030463565.1 Pelecanus crispus
AGTAACTCTTATAACTATCATATTATTCCGCCAGTCATATTTTACTCGGCACGTGATACATAGGATATCATGCACATAGACTCATACATATTCATTAGTCTACTAAGAATTTCAAAAGTACTTATCTAACAAAAACATAAGAAACAAATTGTCTACTGATACAATAATCACAGCCTTATATGGATCAGACCTTGAAGTTAGTTCCAGATAACATATCTTGCAGGCTCAACAGATTCATCCTGTTTACCATACTTGGATGGGTTTAAAGTTATGGTCAGTTAGTTAGGCTAAGAAGGTAGGCTGCACAGGCCTCAAGGCCTCAGGGCCTAATACTCTTTCACAACACTCCCCCCTTTTGATATTACCATCAGGGAACATATGAAGGAGGGGAACGCTACTTATACCCTCAGGTATTTATCATCATCTGTTTGGTACATAAGCAACAACACTGTATTAATACAAAACAATCACAAAGATGATAATCACTAATACTATGATATATAAAAGTTTTTTATCCAAAGGCTGAGATCCAGAAGCCAAGAGGTCAACCAATTCCACATGTTACTGAAACCCCAAGAGGCACCATCTTGGGACAGCCGGTGAAAAAGATGAACTTGTTGCTGTATAATATTTATGTCAGTTTTGATATGACCTTGCTGGTTTACAAATACACAAGAACTTGAGTTAATTACTGCACATACACCTTCCTGGGATGCTAGTAGGAGATCTAGTCCCATACAATTTTGCATAGTTATTTTAGATACTTGGGCAAGTTCCTATTGTAGGGCAGATATGACATCAGCAGTTGCATTCCCCATGGCTTACCAATAAATCTAGCAACAGAAGGATTTGGAAAAAAGGTTTTAACACAGGCAAATAACTACAGCAAGTACTCCCAGTCCACTTAGTCCAACACTTACTGACAGCAGGTCAAATGTCCAGAATACTATTGTTCATGAGTCAGCGAAGTTAACATGGCTATGATGAATACAGATGTCTTCACCTGCAACTTTAAAGGCAGAATAAGTACACAGTAAGACCTGATAAGGGCCTACCTACTTAGTCTCTAGTACAGTTTTCCTTGCAAATGTCTTAATTACTACCCAATCTTCTGGCTGATAAGCGTGAATTTGCAACCCTAATGGCACTGATTGGAACAAGTGAGCACTAGCTTGAATACACCTAACTTCTCACTGTAACCTTAATACATTTTGAGTTAGGGTCTCATCTCTGTCTAAGAGGCTGGCATGAGCATGAATATATGTTCCTGGAACTAAACTAGGCCATCCAAACAAAATTTCAAAAGGAGCAAGTCCTAAGGATTCACGTAGTGTTCGTCTGGCCACAAGGCTAAAGGCAAAGCTTCTGGCCATTTCAACCCTATTTCCTTACATAATTTTGCAGTCATGGTTTTAATGTTCAATTCATTCTTTCCACCTGTCCCACTGACTGTGGGTCCAACCTGATAAACTTCTACAATGAAATGACTGGATTGGTAGACAAGGGGAGAGAAGTGGATATTGTCCACCTGGACTTCAGTAAGGCCTTTGACACTGTCTCCCATAAGATCCTCACAGACAAGCTGTTGATGTATGGGCTGGATAGGCAGACAGTGGACTGAAAGCTGGCTGAATGGCTGGGCCCAGAGAGTGGTGATCAGAGGCACGAAGTCTAGTTGGAGGCCAGTAACTAGCGGTGTACCCCAGGGGTCATTACTCGGTACAGTCCCGTTTAATTTAATATCTTCATGCAGAGTGTACCCTCAGCAAATTTGCTGATGACACAAAGCTGTGAGGACTGGTTGATACACCAGAGGGTTATGCTGCCATCCAGAGGAGCCTTGAAAGGCTGGAGAAATGGGTTGACAGGAACCTCACACAGTTCAACAAAGGAGAAGTGCAAAGTCCTGCCCCTGGGGAGGAACAATCCCATGCACCAGTATATGCTGGGGGCTGACCATGTGGAAAGCAGTTTGACAGAAAAGGCCCTGGGCATCCTGGTGGACATCAACATGAGCCAGCAATGTGCCCTTGCGGCAAAGAAGGCTAATGGTATCCTGGGCTGCATCAGGAGGAGTGTTGCCAGCAGCTCGAGGGAGGTGATCCTTCCCCTCTACTAAGCACTGGTGAGCCCACACTGTCATGACCTAAATGGTTACCCAGTCTGCAGGTGTATAAAGATTGTGACCATGGGCTCATAGGATTTTGTAATACACAAAGACTTTATCCTCTAAATTCTTCTACTTTGTTACGGATTACCACAAATAGCAGAAAAATCACCACTAGCAAGTATACTTCCACAAAATCATCACTAGCAAGTAAAACTATGATAAATAAAGTGAATACATATATATCTCTCAAGCTATTACAAATTACTTTCAACAATCAGTAATATTGTATCAACGAATAGTATGGCTTAGCTTATGATAGATTATTTATACGATGTATAATACCAGTATCAAGCAAATTAGATTTCAGAATAGAATCATAGAATCATAGAATGCGTTGGGTTGGAAGGGACCTTTAGAGGCCATCTAGCCCAACCCCCCTGCAGTGAGCAGGGACAGCTTTAACTACATCAGGTTGCTCAGAGCCCCATCCAACCTGACCTTGAATGTTGCCAGGGATGGGGCCTCCACTACCTCTCTGGGCAACCTGTTCCAGTGCTTGACCACCTTCATTGTAAAAAATTTCTTTCTTATATCCAGTCTAAATCTATTCTTCTTTAGTTTAAATCCATTACTCCTTGTCTTGTCACGACAGGCCTTGCTAAAAAGATCACCCCCATCCTTCCTATAGGCCCCTGTTTAAGTACTGAAAGGCAGCAATAAGGTCTCCTTGCAGCCTTCTCTTCTTTAGGCTGAACAACCCCAACTATCTCAGCCTGGCCTCGTAGGAGAGGTGCTCCAGCCCTCGGATCATTTTTGTGGCCCTCCTCTGGACCCGCTCCAGCAGGTCCATGTCCTTCTTATGCTGAGGGCCCCAGAGCTGGACACAGTACTCCAGGAGAGGTCTCACCAGAGCAGAGTAGAGAGGCAGAATCACCTCCCTCAACCTGCTGGCCACGCTTCTTTTGATGCAGCCCAGGATACAGTTGGCTTTCTGGGCTGCAAGCGCACATTGTTGGCTCATGTCCAGCTTTTCATCTACCAGTACCCCCAAGTCCTTCTCCGCAGGGCTGCTCTCAATCCCTTCATCCCCAGCCTGTACTGATATCGGGGGTTGCCCCGTCCCAGGTGCAGGACCTCGCACTTGGCCTTGCTGAACCTCATGAGGTTCACACAGGCCCACCTCTCCAGCTTGTCCAGGTCCCTTTGGATGACATCTCATCCTCCTGGGGTGTCAACTGCACCACTCAGCTTGGTGTCGTCTGCAAACTTGCTGAGGGTGCACCTCGATCCCACTGTCTATGTCATTGATGATGATGTTAAACAGCACCGGTCCCAGTACGGACCCCTGAGGGACTCCACTTGTCACTGGTCTCCATGTGGACATCGAGCCATTGACCACAACCCTCTGGATGAGACCATCCAGCCAATTCCTTATCCACCAAACAGTCCACCCATCAAACCCATATCTCTCCAATTTAGAGAGAGGGATGTTGTGGGGGACTGTGTCGAAGGCTTTACAGAAATCCAAGTAGATGACATCCATTGCTTTTCCCTTGTCCACTGATGCAGTCACTCCTTCACAGAAAGCCACTAGGATGGTCAGGCAGGACTTGCCCTTGGTGAATCTGTGCTGGCTGTCTCAAATCACCTCCCTGTCCTCCATGTGCTTGAGCATATCTTCTAGGAGGATCTGCTCCATGATCTTCCCAGGCACAGAGGTGAGGCTGACAGGTCGGTAGTTCCCAGGGTCCTCCTTTCTTCCCTTTTTAAAAATGGGCACAACATTCCCCTTCTTCCAGTCAGCAGGGACTTCACCTGCCTGCCATGACTTTTCAAATATCATGGAGAGTGGCTTGGCAATTACATCAGCCAATTCCCTCAGGACTCTGGGGTGCATCTCATCAGGTCCCATAGACTTGTGTACATTGAGGTTCTTCAGGTGGTCTCGAACCTGATCTTCACTTACAGTGGGAGGGGCTTTACCCCCCTGCTCCCCATCTTTTGGTCCATCAACTCGGGAGGGGTGAGGAGCGAGGTTGCCGGTGAAGACCGAGGCAAAGAAGTTGTTGAGTACCTCAGCCTTCTCCTTGTCTGTTGATACAAGGTCATCATTCTTGTTCATCAGTGGGGGTACACTTTCTTTAACCTTCCTTTTCTGGTTGATATACCTGTAGAAGCCCTTCTTGTTATTCTTTACGTTCCTTGCCAAATTCAGCTCCATCCTCGCCTTGGCCTTCCTGACCTGCTCCCTACACAACCGGGCAGTTTCCCTGTACTCTTCCCAGGACACCTGTCCCTGCTTCCACTGCCTGTGCAGTTCCCTCTTACTCTTTAGTTTGACCAGCAGGTCTCGACTCAGCCATGCTGGTCTCTTCCCATCCTTGCCTGGTTTCTTACACTTGGGGACTGAGAGCTCTTGTGCTCTATGGAAGGTGTCCTTAAAGATCTGCCAGCTCTGTTCCCCTGTCCCTGAGGACCGTCTCCCAGGGGGTCCTTCTGACTAACTCCTTGAAGAGCTGGAATTTTGCTTTTCTAAAATTTAGGGTCCTGACTGTACTCCTCGCTTTTCCTATGTCCCTCAGGAGCATGAACTCCACCAACGCAATGGGCCAAACCATCCCCCAAAGGGGAGGACAAACCAATCCCAGAGCGGGGCCCAACCATCACAGAGCGGGGAGGACAAACCGAACCAACCCCAAAACTGGGCTCAAAGGGACATCAGTAAGATAACAGAGTCTCACTTAAAAGATGATCCGTGTCACAGAGTCTGGAGTCAGCCAGGCATCCCCAGTCAAAGTCCAAGATCTTGTAGAAAGTTTGTGCGGAGTATTCAACCCGTTTAAGCAAAGGAAAAATAAGTGCAGAACAGGAAGTTCTCAGAGAGAGAGAGGTTCCATTCTAGATAAAAATTAAGTCCTTTTTATAACATAGAGACATAAGTGGGTGTAGGACATTACTTTGAGCAGTCAATAGATGCTGTTAATTTCTTTTTTTCACCTGTAACAGTCAATAGATCATGATGTTTCTGTTCTTTTCAAGCAATTTTTATTTTTCTAGACCATTTCCACTTTTTCAGACCATAATTTGCTGTTACAGTCCCTTCCTTTTGCACTTATCGGTGGTATCTCAGGATGTCTCCGGTTTCTAGGTGCACCGGCTGTACTTCAAAGAGGCCAGCTGCACTTTTCAAGGATGTTTCTGTTTCACAGGCCTAGTTCGCAGGCTCACGGTTCCAGGCTGGCAGGCCATTCTCTGTCAGTATTGTTCAGCAGACATTTTCTTTTGCTAAGTAATTTTCCCCTTCCAACCAGGTGTATTGGGCTTACGTGGCAAGGTGTTGGTAGCAGGGGGGCTGCAGGGGTGGCTTCTGTGAGAAGACACCAGAAGCTGTCTCCATGTTGGATGGAGCCACTTCCAGACGGCTCCAAGAAGGACCTGCCGCTGGCCAAAGCTGAACCAATCAGCAATGTTGGTAGCACCTCTGTGATAACATATTTAAGAAAGGGTAAAAACTGCTGCGCAACAGCAGCAGAGAGAGAGGAGGGAGAATATGTGAGAGAAACAACTATGCAGCCACCAAGGTCAGTGAAGAAGGAGGGGGAGGAGGTGCCCAGGCACCGGAGCAGAGATTCCCCTGCAGCCCATGGTGAAGACCATGGTGAGGCAGGCTGTCCCCCTGCAGCCCATGGAGGTCCACAGTGGAGGAGATAGCCACCCTGCAGCCCATGGAGGACCCCATGACAGGATGTGTCCTGAAGGAAGCTGTGACCCTGTGGAGAGCCTACACTGGAGCAGGTTTTCTGGTAGGTCCTGTGGCCCCATGGGGACCCATGCTGGAGTAGTCTTCTCCTGAAGGACTGTCTCCCGTGGGTGGGACCCTATGCTGGAGCAGGGGAAGAGTGTGAGGAGGAAGGAGTGGCAGAGACAAAGCATTATGAACTGACCACAACCCCCATTCCCTGTTCCCTTGTGCCACTCAGAGGGAGGAGGTAGAGAAGACATGAGTGAAGTTAAGCCTGTGAATAAGGGAGGGGTGGGGGGAAGGTGTTTTTAAGTTTGTTCTTATTTCTCATTATCCTGCTCTGATTTGACTGGCAATAAATTAAATTAATTTCCCCAAGTTGAGTCTGTTTTGCCCATTACAGTAACTGGTGAGTGATCTCCCTGTCTTTATCTTGACCCACAAGCCTTTCTTTGTATTCTCTCCCACTGTCCTGTTGAGGAGGGGGAGTGATAAAGCAGCTTGGCGGGCACCTGGCAGCCAGACAAGGTCAACCCACCACACCAGGACATCTTTATGGCTGTTCACATAATTTCATCCCTTGTCCTACGACCACTTATGGATCACTAGGAGTGAGACTACACTATATCTGATGCATCTCTCTTGCCTCCTAATGTGTGAGGCAGAGGAGACTCATGTCTTTTTAGGTCCAATGCTGTTCTGAGTTCTGGGAGGGTTTGTACATTGTACAGAACTAGTTTGGATGGGAGAGATACACCCAGTGATTTGATACAAGATAACATACAGAAAAGCACAGATCCTACAACTAAAATGAGAACTAATATCATTAAAATACACTGTGCCCATGCTCCAAAGTCTGGTAGCCAAGACCATAGCTATAACCAGTCAGCTGACAGGCCTTCGAGCAGTTCGTGGGCTATTTGGTGAAAGGTACAGACATGTTGCTGAATAATATTCACATTGTATTCAATTTGTTTGGACTTGTTAGTGTAGAAGCAACAGGTAGTATTTATTAACACACAAACACCTTCTTGTGAAGCTAAAAGATAATCCAAGGCTCAGCGATTTTGGATAGCCAATTGGGAGAGTTAATTAATCTCAGTCTGTAGGTTCTTTAAAGCATCCACAGTAGCATTTGGGTAGCAGAGACGTTATTAATAGCTTGTTCTAGTTCAACAACACCCAAGTTTGGAAGCAGTGCATGTACAAATTGACGAAATTTAGTTGGTCTTTTTACTAAGGATTAGGCACTCCATACTTCTGACGTATAGGGTAATGGTTGTGTTGAAAATTAAATGTTACATTTTTACATTGAAATGCATAAGGATCGAGACATGCTACAGTACAGGTACCTGCCCACTGTGGGGGTAGACTCTTATAGGCATTAGTGCTGCAAAGCCAGAACCATCCTGGTGTTAAAATGGTAGGCCACCAGCCTTGTCCAGAGTCATTAAAATGTTTGCAGAATGAACGCTATGGATTTGAAAAACAATTAAATTCCATTGAGCATGTTTGGCTAATTGAATTGTCCAAAAGAGGTTGTGATTAATACATCCAGACATGTTGTTTGAGCCATTGTCACATATATCCCAACTATCATTAATACTTAGCCAACCATTATTCCATAGACTATAGGATGTAGAATTAGGACCAGTGAAATTATAGCATCTGTCACAATTTGTATTATTGACATTCCACGTAAGATTCCCAAATTTCAAATCATTAAAAGCATCGTTGTTTGCAATTGCTGATGCATTGTCACAGATCCATGAAGTTTTCAGGTCAGCTTTAAGACAAGCTCAGATACTGTTACATTTAAATTGAAATCACACTTGGATGTGATTGTAATATAAGGTGTAATTACAATTGCTTGTCTCCTCTACCCAAGTTGAACTTATACCCTGGGGCATCATAATACACCATGGGGCTTTATCATATGAACATACCTCAAAAGGTTGTTGTTGATAATTTAGAGCATTGGAAAGTAAGTATACCAAATTAGGTTGATACCAAGATGTTTCAGGGATAGGTTCTGTTAACCACCAAGGTTTGGAATCCAGTGTTCGAGGGTGGTGTAGACAATACCAACAATTTGATTTGTTGCCCACTTGAAAGTTTGTATTCATAAATTGAACAATATGATTGCTATTCCATCCCTGGGATAAGGGAACAAGCATAACTAATTAAAAGATATGGCCCAATCATTGTGGATATCAAATAACAATTATAAGGAAGAAGGAAAATTGAGGGAAAATTGCTCACAATGTTTTTTTCATATCATGTCAAATTGCCAGTCGGTAGGATGAATGAGGTCGGCCAAAATCCAAGGAGTAATCTGAATTTCTGGTTGCTGATGTTCCAGTTAGGGTAACCTGAAAGAAAAACAAAACTGCATTTCTTTTGGATACTAGGTAATTTGGATATCTATTGCTCAGAAATTAGATGCTCATTACCCTGAGCCAAGCACCATTACCAAGCACCTTCCTTTAAATTTCCATCTTTTAGTTTTGCAATAAGTATATCTTGCGTCACTGCCCAGTCCGGCAACTGACATTCCCATTTGGAGCTGGGCCAATTGAGTTGATCATCTGTCTCTTGTGTTTAGATGTTCTTTCCAAAGGTCACAAGAGCCCTGCCATGCCTTTAACCCCTTGTGCTCATTCATCTGTGAAACAAACATTAGATCAAGGCTCAGTATCTTTGTGTAAATCAGGTGGGGGTGATGCATCTTGAATACCAGTTGCGTGTGCTATGTACATTACCATTTTCTGAATTGTACTGGAGTGTGCAATTCCCTATGGAACAGGAGTAGATTCTCTAATTTCTTTAAGAATACGGAACAGAGTTTGAATTTCTAAGAGTGCATCTAATGTGATGGCTTCTCTATCTAACAGCGCTGTATAAGTAGCCAGTAACGATTTTTCCCAAGGTGAATATTGTGCTTGGGAACCTTGCCACTCCTTTCATAGTGTGGTGGGTTGACCCTGGCTGGACACCAAGTGCCCACCAAAGCTGCTCTATCACTCCCCTTCTCAGCTGGACAGGGGAGAGAAAATATAACGAAAAAGCTTGTGGGTCGAGATAAAGTCAGGGAGAGAGATCACTCAGCAATTACCGTCACAGGCAAAACAGACTCAACTTGGGGAACATCAGTTTAATTTATTACCAATCAAAACAGAGTAGGGTAATGAGAAATAAAAACTAAATCTTAAAACACCTCTCCCTTCTTCCGGGGCTCAACTTCACTCCTGGTTTTCTCTACCTCCTCCCCCGGGCAGCGCAGGGGGAAGGGGAATGGGGGTTGCGGTCAGTGCATCACGTCGTCTCTGCTGCTCCTTCCTCCTCAAGGGGAGGACTCCTCACACTCTTCCCCTGCTCCAACATGGGTCCCTCCCATGGGAGACAGTCCTTCAGGAGCAGACTGCTCCAGCGTGGGTCCCCCATGGGGTCACAAGTCCTACCAGCAAACCTGCTCCAGCATGGGCTCCTGTCTCTCCAAGGGTCAACAGGTCCTGCCAGGAGCCTGCTCCAGTGCAGGCTTCCCATGGGATCACAGCCTCCTTTGGGCACATCCACCTGCTCTTGTATGGGATCCTCCATGGGTTGCAGGTGGATATCTGCTCCACTGTTAACCTCCATGGGCTGCAGGGGGACAACCTGCCTCACCATGGTCTTCACCACAGGCTGCAGGGGAAACTCTGCTCTGGTGCCTGGAGCACCTCCTCCCCCTCCTTCTTCACTGACCTTGGTGTCTGCAGAGTCGTTCCTCTCACATATTCTCACTCCTCTCTCCAGCTGTAGTTTTGCAGGGTTTTATTTCTTCCCTTCTTAAATATGTTATCACAGAGGTGCTGCCACCATTGCTGATTGGTTCGGCCTTGGCCAGTGGCAGGTCCTTCTTGGAGCTGGCTGGCATTGGCTCTGTCGGACATAGGGGAGGCTTCTAGCAGCTTCTCACAGAAGCCACCCCTGTAGCCCCCCCGCTCCCAAAACCTTGCCACGCAAACCCAATACAATAGAATAATAGAATCATAGAATACCAGGTTGGAAGGGACCTCAAGGGTCATCTGGTCCAACCTTTCTTGGCAAAAGCACTGTCTAGACAAGATGGCTCAGCACCCTGTCCAGCTGAATTTTAAAAGTGTCCAATGTTGGGGAATCCACCACTTCCCTAATCTTCCTGAAGATTATTCCAATGGCTGATTGTTCTGATTGTGAAAAATTTTCTTCTTGTGTCCCATCCAAATCTCCCCAGGAGTAACTTGCACCCATTACTCCTCATCTTTTCCATGTGACTCCTTATAAAAAGGAGACTATTCTGGCTGTGCCCCCTCCCAGTTTCTTGTGCACCTGGCAGAGCATGGGAAGCTGACAAGTCCTTGACTAGCATAAGCAGTACTTAGCAACAACTAAAACATCAGTGCGTTATCAACATTCTTCTCATACTAAATCCAAAACACAGCACTATGCCAGCTACTAGGAAGAAAATTAACTCTATCCCAGCCGAAACCAGGACAGCTATTTTCAGAATGATTTAGAACAGTCAATATGTATAATGGCACTTTTTTTTCAAATGTGCAACAGGGTAAATGTCAGCTTTTACTACTGATGACAAGTGTACTATATCCAATTCTATTAAGCCATATCAGGATAAATTTCTTAATTTCTAAAGCTAGTACCCTACTTAAGTAATTGATCTGGTTCAAAAAAAGTCAGTGAGTCAGGCTGGTTAAAGTAGCAATTCTTGCTTTGGTTTGTACAGCATTGTTTTCTGGGATTCTGTAGCAATGGCAGCCTTAATAACATTACAGAATCACAGAATCACAGAATGGTTGAGGTAGGAAGGGACCTCTGGAGGTCATCTGGTTCAACCCCCCTGCTCAAGCATGGCCACCTAGAGCCAGTTGCCAAAGACCGTGTCCAGACAACTTTTGAATGTCTCCAAGGATGGAGATTCCACAAACTCTCTGGGCAACCTGTTCCAGTGCTCAGTCACCCTCACAGTGGAAAAGTGTATCCTGATGTTCAGACAGAACCTCCTGTGTTACAGTTTGTGCCCATTGCCTCTTGTCCTGTGACTGGGCACCACTGAAAAGAGCCTGGCTCCATCTTCTTTGCATCTTCCCTTCAGGTATTTATTACATTGATGAGATCCCCCCTGAGGCTTTTCTACTCTAGGCTGAACTGTCCCAGCTCTCAGCCTTTCCTCATAGGAGAGATGCTCTAGTCCCTTAATCATCTTTGTGGCCCTGTGCTGGACTCTCTCAAGTATGTCCATGTCTCTCTTGTACAGGGGAGCGCAGAACTGGACACAGAAACTGTTATCCATGTCAGGCAGGAGTTTATCCCATAGATCTGGTCTGCTGGAATACACTTGTTCAGTAGTGGTTAGACAGTCATGTTGCAGTTCATCAGATTTGGAGACTGGGAGTAAGGTGGCAGGATTCAAGGTGGAGGTCAGAGAAAGTGTGACATCATCTTGTTTGAGTAACACAGCCTGATATCTTGCTAACCTATTTGGGGAAATCCAATGATGTCCCTTATTTTCAAGGAGAGATGATACAGGATGAGGTACAAACACAGTAATTGGTTGATCCAATGTCAGTTTTTGAGATTACAGTTGCCGCTACTGCCCTCAAGCAGGCGGGCCAACCTTTGTTGACCTCATCCAATTGTTTGGAAAAATATCCCACTGGTCTCTTCCAACTCCCCAACTTTTGTGTCAGCACTCCCAACACCACTTGTCTTTCATGTACATATAATTGAAAAGGTTTGCTCAAATTCAGGAGCCCTAAGGCAGGGGCTTCCATTAATTTTCTCTTAATTTCATCAAAACTTTTATGGCATTCTGTCATCCATTCTAAAATTCCCTCAGTTCCTTTTCTAGCCGCATATAATGGTGTCCTTGTTTCGGCTGGGTTAGAGTTAATTTTCTTCCTAGTAGCTGGCATAGTGCTGTGTTTTGGATTTAGGATGAGAAGAATGCTGATAACACACTGATGTTTTACTTGTGGCTAAGTACTGCTTATGCTAGTCAAGGACTTTTCAGCTTCCCAGGCTCTGCCAGGTGCACAAGAAACTGGGAGGGGGCACAGCCAGGACAGCTGACCCAAACTGACCAAAGGGCTATTCCATACCATATGACGTCATGCTCAGTATATAAACTGGGGGGGGGGTTGGCCACGGAGCAGCGATCGCTGCTCAGGAGCAGTCTGGGTATCGGTCAGCGGGTGGTGAGCAATTGCATTGTGCATCACTTGCTTTGTATATTATTATTACTGTTATTATTATATTGTTATTATTACTACTACTATTTTACTTTATTTTATTTCAATTCTTAAACTGTTCTTATCTCAACCCAGGAGTTTTCTCATTCTTACTCCTCCGATTCTCTCCCCCATCCCACCGGGGCAGGGAGAGTGAGCGAGCGGCTGCATGGTGCTTAGTTGCTGGCTGGGGCTAAACCACAAAAAATGGTTTGGCAATTAGTCCGAAATTAGGGATCCACAACTGACCCCACCCAGCCATTCCTAAGAATCCCCTCAACTGCTTCTTTGAAGTAGGTACAGCAATCCTGCAAATAGCCTCCTTTCAGCACTTAATTCTCTTTGTCCTTTTGTAACTTCAGATCCCATATATTGGACCCTCTCTTTTCCTATTTGGTCCTTCTTTTTAGAAACTGGGTAGCCTGCTAAACCCAGAAAATCAAGCAAGCTGATCGTGGATTTTAAACTTTCTTCACAGGTATCAGAACCAATCAATAAGTCATCTACATGCTGCAATAATGTTACAGTATTATACTCATTCAGCCATTGCTCTAGTTCCCTCGCCAATGCATTACCAAACAATGTGGGACTATTTTTGAACCCTTGGGGAAGGACAGTCCAACAGAGCTGCATCCTCCATCCTGTAGTTGGGTTTTCCCATTCAAAGGCAAAAATGGTCTGACTCTGCTCGTCCACAGGTATACAAAAGAAAGCATCTTTCAAATCCAGCACTGTAAAATAAGTGTTACTATCAGGAATGGAGGCGAGGAGGGTATATGGATTCGGAACCACAGGGTACACATCTCTAGTTCTCTCATTAACCTCTAATAAATCTTGTACCAATCTATATTCTTGAGAGTAAGGCTTCTTTAAAGGCCAAATTGGAGTATTAAATTCTGACTGACATTCCCTTAATTGTCCATGCTCTAAAAAAGAATTTATCACAGCTTCTAATCCCTTCCGGGCTTCCAATTTAATAGGGTGTTGTTTCTTTCTTACTGGTTGGGCTCCCGGTTTTAGCTCGATCTTTACTGGAGTCACATTCTTGGCCCGTCCCAGCGTTCCTGATGACCACACTAGGTGTATTACCACATCTATTACTTTGTCTGGAATATCTCCTTCTTCCACTGGATTCTTCTCAGTTAGCAAGCATATCTGGGCTCTCCATGCATTCTCTGGGGGAATACGTAACTGAACAGACTCTTCAAAAAAAGTTAATTTTGCATTTAATTTACAGAGTAAATCCCATCCAAGTAATCGTAAAGGGCATTCTGGCATATAAAGGAATTAATGAGTTAATGTAGTATCTCCAGTCGAGAGCTCCATGGGTTGTAAGAACGGCCTTAAAGTTCTTTTCCCTGTAGCACCAACGCTTACCTTAGTCTTACTTAAGGGTCCCTTAGAACTAGTTACTACGGAATGAGTGGCCCCACTATCAATGAGAAAATCAACTATTTCATTCCCCAGTTTAACTGGAACCAGAGGATCAGCTAGGGAAGCTTTAATAGATTCCTCCAGTCCTCTTCAGTCCAACCCAATCTCCGCCATTACCCCAACAGCTTCCTCTACTTCTTTCTCTCTATTATTCGAAAGACGTAGACATTGTCTCTTCCAGTGGCCTTCCTGTTTGCAATAGGCACACTGATTCATCCCTAAAAGAATTTCACAGTAGCCTCCGCTGTTACCCCCACGACCCCTACCTCTACCTCTAAATGCTCCTTGTACACTTCCTCTGCCTCTTCCCCTTCCTTGCCCTTCTGTCAGGGTGGCCAGCAAAGAGACCTGCAATTTTGCTGGTCCTCGCCTCTCCTTTTCCTCTACCTCTTCTCTGTTATTATATACTTTATATGCAATCGATACTAATTGTGAAATTATCATTCTGTCCACACCATCCACTTTCTGCAGTTTCTTCCTAATGTCTGACACTGACTGACCAATAAACAACATATTAAACAGTTTCATATTACTAGCATCCTCCGGATCCAAAATGGTCCATTTTCGAGCTACTTCACACAGTCTTTCATAAAAAGCAGACGGGGTTTCTTCGTCTCCTTGTCTTATATCATACAGCTTAGATAAATTTTTGGGCTTCTCTACCCCATTTTGGATTCCATATAGAATTAGTTTTTGATATTCCTTTTCTCTCTTTAATCCTTCATCCGTATTAGGGTCCCACCCTGGATCTTCCCTTGGGAGATACGTGTCAGCATTAGGTACTCCTCCATACTGTTGGGCCAGTCCTTCCCTAGCCTTTTCTGGGATTGCCCTCTTTTCTTCATGGATAAACAAATATTCCAAAAGGGCTTGTATAGCTCCTCAATTAGGATTATGAGTCATCATCTCAGTCTTAACAGTGCTATACATCCCCTCTGGATTATTCCAGTAAGACCTGACTGCCTGTTTCCAATTTAATAAGTCAGAAGTGGTAAATGGTAAATGTACATATACTGGTGCTCCTTCGGGTCCTACCACCTGCCTAAGAGGAGCCAGGTCTCCTTCTCTGTCCCCTAGTCCTTCCAGATACAGGGCTAGTGATTCCATTTTTCTCCTCACTTGTAGAATCCGGTTCTACTCATTTTGGAGGGGCTACCAAAAGCCGAGTATCTTCCTCCATGTCTTCTGAGCTGGTTTTTTCCATTTTGTAGTTATTACAGCACAAATTCCCTTTTTCTTTTTTTTCCCTTATTTTTGGTTAAAGAATATATTTCACTTTGATGCTTCGAACCTACCAGACCACATTTCTTTCTAACATCCCAATCATTTCTTAACACAAAGAACAAATCGACATATGGTACCTCATCCCATTTCTCATTTCTTCGACAAAACAACATTAATTGTAATATAGTGTTATATTTCAAAGACCCATTCTCAGGCCATTTTTCACCATACTCCAATTGATATTGTGGCCACCAATGATTACAATACTGTTTTAATTTGTCTCTAGTCATGAGGTCCCCTCCAAATTTACTCCAATTCTTTAGGATGGATCCTAAGGGACAACAAAGAGGAGCCTCCTTGGAAGCAGTGGAACCCATTTCGGTACCAAAAAGAATTTTTCAACCCAACGTTTCATACACCAAAGTTCCAAATACAAAATGAGGGATTTCCTCCCTACGTTACTAATACAACATGTAGAAACAAAACTATGCTGTTGCTGCTACTGTTGTGTTGCTTACCGCCTGACTGCAGGAAAGGAGCTGATGGAGTCTCCAATCAATAGGTTGGTGCGCACTGGAGTCCCGTCGGACCGCTTCTCCCCATCGGGTACAGCAAGACAATCCAGGCAAGGCTGTTAGCACAGTCCCATTTGGGGTGCCAGAAACTGTTTTCCCAAAAGCGGGGTCATTCACCCAGTGTGCAATACACAGAGAGCATACACACAGAGCAGAGGTATTTTATTTAATTCATTTCTGCACAGAGATGGGTGCTAGGTGGTAATTCCACAAAGCTAGCACACCACACACAGGAACCACAATGTATTTATCCCCTTACATGATTAGTAAACACCCACCCAAATTTATGTTCATTGGTCAGTAATTACCATCCCATCTGCTGTTGGTTAACTATATTTAAATTAGCCTCGCTTGCTACGTAAATTGACACGCATGCTCCTTATGGGGGGGGGGCAAGTCCTTTCCATCTTGAGTCGGTGGTCTTGATCTCCCCCTGCCGCTTTTACCTTTCCCCCAGTTACCGTGCTTCAGCAATCATCCAGTTTTTCGGCACCTTCTGGGGCAGGATGTTCCCCTTTATCATTTTCTCCGTTCCCCTTCAAGGTTATAGCCACCAGTTCTTTTCATAGTTAATTGATAGAGTAAATACTTCCTTATTTCTTTGCTCCTCCCTTCAACCACCAGATCCTGTTACACATGGTTCATTGTTTTGCTCAGCAGAAAATTCCATTTTCTGCGGTATATCACGTCAGTGCTGCATATGGGACTGCTGGACCCAACATGACAGTCACCCCAGCTGGGTGAAAGCAACTTATCCCTCACATACCATTGCCTAGAGGGGACGCTGCCTCCCTCCCAAATTATACAAACATCAGAGAAAGTAGTTTCTGAAGGAGTAATAAACTGAATTCCACTTTTGTGTACACAGTCTGTCTCTCTTGCTAGGCCCAGCCAAAGTAGCTCAGTCAGTGCCAGAGCTAGAGGGAACACCTTGTCCCCAGACTGACTGGTCCATTGCCTTACATCAAATCACATGGCTCAGCTTTACATATCTCAGGGCCAGGGACAGCAGCACAATTTCTGAGCACTGGGGCCCAAGAGTAGCTCAGCAAGAGAGAAGGAGGGATGCCCCAGGGGGCAGATGCCAGCTGCAGGTGCAGCAGGGAGGTAGGCGAGTGTTGCCCAGGCCCAGAAGGCAGCACTTCAAATCCTGTGAGTGGCTGTACCTGCTCTTTGCACTGCTTCCTTGAGGAGCAAAGAGATATCCCACAGTAGAAATGAAAGTTTCAGAAGGAGGTGGAGTATGGCAAAGAGAAGGCCAAATCCACATGCAGGACCAGCTTTAGAGCAGAAGTCAGCTACCTTCAGCATAGGCATGGATACACCAACTGGATGTCAAAAGTAATCAAAGGATGTGAAAATGCACTGAATAACACGTTACTCACTTGTTGTATTTGTGAAACCCCCCCATCCTATCAGATAGTGCTGGGTGGCACTTCATTCAGCAAAAGAGTAATAAGTTACCTCACATTTAAACTGGGTTAAGAATATGCCCACTGCAAGGACTACGCAGCACCTGGGAGAGGCAAAGGCTGTCTCTATAAAGTCCTTAAGAAGCAATTAAGAAAAGCAAACCTATTGTTGAGGTCAAGCAAAAGTTTGCACCTCCACTAGAAAATATGCAGAAGACCAGAAAAAACAAATCTTTATACTAATATATAAATTCTTTATACTAATGGCTGTGTTGATGTAGCTGTGATGGTATAAGGATAAAAGCAGCCAAGGTTTGTCAGTAGATGCAGTATCTTTTATTAGATTAGGACATGAAGAAGGGCATATATCATAGAATCATAGAATCATAGAATCATAGAATGCTTTGGGTTGGAAGGGACCTTTAGAGGTCATCTAGCCCAACCCCCCTGCAGTGAGCAGGGACAGCTTTAACCAGATCAGGTTGCTCAGAGCCCCGTCCAACCTGACCTTGAATGTTGCCAGGGATGGGGCCTCCACTACCTCTCTGGGCAACCTGTTCCAGTGATTGACCACCCTCATTGTAAAAAATTTCTTTCTTATGTCTAGTCTAAATCTATTCTTCTTTAGTTTAAATCCATTATTCCTTGTCCTGTCACAACAGGCCTTATTAAAAAGATTCTCCCCATCTTTTCTGTAGGCCCCCTTTAAGTACTGGAAGACTATATGCCTGAAAGACTGCCTGTTTTTTCCAAGTATAGCAGTCAATCTAGTAAAAGACATTACCTCTGCAGACAAACTTTGCCTCATTTTCATTACACTATAGAGTCTTTCTTTCTTTCTTTCTTTCTTTCTTTCTTTCTTTCTTTCTTTCTTTCTTTCTTTCTTTCTTTCTTTCTGCCAGGCTTGCTTATACTAAAAAGACCTACTGTCTGTGTACAACATTGATCTAAAATTGCTTTAATATTATCCCAGAATGGAGGGAGGAGGTCCTCTACTATAACATCTTTCTCTCACAACAAACCACCACAAGTCATTAGTCTGTACTGAAACTGTGCTGGAAACAAACTAAAACAATAGATTCAGAGTATAACATATTCATGTGCTTGCCATATGCCTATAGTGCAAGCACTGCCAGGTCTACACACAGTTATTCAATATTAAAAGAATGTTATTCAACTTTTACTGAAATTCCATCAGTAAGATGAGTTTCTATAATCCAGATGTGATCAGTGACATGGTTTAATAACAGAGGCAACTCTGGAAATCAAGGTGATTATCAACATACAGGCCATCCACTCAGTGCCATCCATTTGGATCTGCCAAATAGAACAGGAAGAAAAACTGTGGAGACATATTGTCACTTTATTTATTGATCTTTTTATTTATTTACAATGTGGGGGGGGCTTTAGAGGAAGAAATTTGTCTTTTAAAGCCTGGGTCTATAAAATCAAAATGTGGGGATAGTTAGATACTGTTCTGCGAATGTTTGTGTCAGACACCGAACGCTTCTGCTGTTTCTTTGTGTGGAATATATCATTAAACATCCTCCTGTGCTACATTTTCCTGGAGGAAAACAGTCCCAGAACAGTAATAGGAAGAAATAAAATTGTTAGGTTATGTGATAAAAGGACAGACTGCGCTGATCAGGCATAGGGCATAGCCAGACAAACGTACGGACCAGCCAACTATTTACATGTGGCCTTTTTATCCCCTTGTGTCTCTATTTTCCCACTCTTGTTCCTCCCCAAATCATCTAAATCCATCCCTTTCCCTGCCTCTGGTTTGTCCCCTAAGCATCCCATAGTAAATCCTGTGCAATCCTGACATACTCTTCCTCTGCATCCCATAATGTGTCCCACACCCCTAGGCAGCAACCCCCCTCAGTCCAAAAGGTGTTCCTGTGTTGACTCATCTTGATGGGTTCCACACCTGGACAATGGGGCTGATGGCTCTCCTGGGATGGCCCTGTGAGGGGTCCAGACAGGGTGTCCTCTGAGTCCTTAATTTGGATTACTATCTGCCATTGTGCCCTCTGGGCTTGTGGAGATGGGCCTTTGATGTGCTGATGGCTCCTGAGATGGACCTGGGAGCAACCAGGGCAGGGTATTATTTGGGCTCCCCTGTCTGCCAGTGTCTGTCTGAGCTCCTTTGTGGGTGTGCAGATGAGCTTTTATCACATAACGGAACAACATTTAGAACCAAGGTGGGGTTACCATAAACTGTCAAAATTAGGAGACACAGTTAAACATGAAACTGCCCTAATGCTATCAGAGCCATACACCCAAAGAGCTTATTTAAGAGGCTCAGATGAACAGATTTATTTTAAAAGGGAAAGCTCACATCTCAAAGCAGTATTTCTCAAAAGTGCAGCATTACTACCATTGTCATGCCATGGGAGAACCTGCTGAGTGGGGCAGGCCACACAACTTCTTGCAGAGAGCAACACGGGTGACATATCTTCGACCCATTCTCACTGTGTTGTCCCAAATAGGGCTCGTTTACCCGGTGTGCAATAAGCCAATCTTCACACACTGAGACAAGATATCGTTTTATTCTCAAAGTTGTGCAAGTTTGGGTGCTAGGTGGTAATTCCACAAAGCTAGCACACCTACCAAAGTTTTCTCTAACTTTTATACATTACAATTAACACACCACACCTATCTACTACATAATCATTAAATTAGCCAAGCATACTTGTCTCTTACTGGTTCATATCTTCTTCGCTTAAATATAAAGGTACAGTATGATTTTAACTTACTACGCATGCTCAAGGAGAGTGGGGGGGTAGTCTCTCTAGTTTTTAATTGAGTCGATGGTCACAATCTCCCCCTGCCGAAATTACCTTTCCCCTACTTTCCTTCTTGGCAGATCCTTAGTAACTCTTCATGGTTTACTAATCAAGACAATAATACATCACCTTGTGTCCTGTTCCTGGACAATTTGTCATTAGCAATCTATTAACCAAACAAAAGCATAGATAGGGTAGGGCTTTACAATGGACATTCTATAGCAGCATCAGCTTTGGATAACAGCAGGACCTGTGGACCCGTGGAGAGAGGAGCCCACGCTGGAGCAGGTTTCCTGGCAGGACTTGTGACCCCGTGGGGGACCCACACTGGAGCAGTTCGTGAAGAACTGCAGCCCATGGGAAGGGCCCACATTGGAGAAGTCCGTGGAGGACTGCCTCCCGTGGGAAGGGACCCCATGCTGGAGCAGGGGAAGAGTGTGAGGAGTCCTGTCCCTAAGGAGGAAGGAGTGGCAGAGACGACACGTGATGAACTTGACCGCAACCCCCATTCCCCATCCCCCTGCGCCACTCGGGGGGAGGAGGGAGAGAAAAATGGGAGTAAAGTTAAGCCCGGGAAGAAGGGAGGGGTAGGGGGAAGGTGTTTTTTTAAGATTTGGTTTTATTTCTCATTATCCTTTTCTGATTTCATTGGTAATAAATTAAACTAATTTCCCCAAGTCGAGTCTGTTTTGCCTGTGACAGTAATTGGTGAGTGATCTCTCCCTGCCCTTATCTTGACCTACAAGCTTTTCATGATATTTTCTCTCCCCTGTCCATTTGAGGAGGGGATTGATAGAGTGGCTTTGGTGGGTACCTGGCATCCCGCCAGGGTCAACCCACCACACCCTCCAAACCTCTTTTGCAGCCAGGTCCACTCCTCCCTCTTCTGCTCTGTCAACCCTCTCCCCAGCCACCTCTTGTCTCCAGATTTCCTCCCTCTCCACTGGATGCCTCCTTATAATGTATACCTTCCTTCCGTAGAAGGCCCAGTTTCCAGATGAAGAAGACATTTGGCCATTGGAAAATACAGGAGAGAAGAGAGAAACTAGATAAAGATGGACCCTCAATTAAAGGTAATTATTGTTGGACTAACATTAGGAGGAAAAATTTGATTTATCTTCATCTCAAAGGGACTTTAACTTTCCCAGATATTTGTCCCATCCAAGCACCAAGGCAAACTAAGGAAATGTCCTGGTTTTGGCTGGGATAGAGTTAATTTTCTTCCTAGTAGCTGGCATAGTGCTGTGTTTTGGATTTAGTAGGAGAAGAATGTTGAAAACACGCTGATGTTTTTAGTTGTTGCTGAGTACTGCTTATGCCAGTCAAGGACTTTTCAGCTTCCCATGCTCTGCCAGGTGCACAAGAAACTGGGAGGGGGCACAGCCAGAATAGTTGATCCAAACTGACCAAAGGGCTATTCCATACCATATGACGTCATGCTCAGTATATAAACTGGGGGGGGGTTGGCTGGGGAGCAGCGATCGCTGCTCGGGAACTGTCTGGGTATCGGTCGGCGGGTGGTGAGCAATTGCATTGTGCATCACTTGCTTTGTATATTATTATTATTATCATTATTATCTTGTTATTATTATCATTACTATTTACTTTATTTCAATTATTAAACTGTTCTTATCTCAACCCAGGAGTTTTCTCATTCTTACTCCTCCGATTCTCTCCCCCATCCCATCGGGGTAGGGGGAGTGAGCAAGCGGCTGCGTGGTGCTGAGTTGCTGGCTGGGGCTAAACCACAACAGCTGGAAAACCCGACAATCCAGCAGAAAGTCCTGGTTTTCATACACCTCACAACAGCATGCTGTCCACATTCATAACTTCCAAAAGAGTCAGCTGGGCATGCTCACACCAAAAGCCCGCTAATGTCAACACAATACTGAAGAAGGATCAACACTACAGGAGATCAGCCCATGGGGCACACCTGGTTCTGGTTTATGTCTGCTCTGCTTACAGACTTTGGTCTAAATCTCCTGTATTGTTCTGTTCCTATCTACAGGCTAACATATGGCTAGGAGACAGATCATCTAACTGTTTTATGGGCTCTTATCTTTTGCTTTGCTCCACACAAGCAGATATATTTCTAGATTTTGCTCTGGGAGAGCGCACAATGGTATAAGTGACATTAGGTAAATAAAATACTTTTTTTTTTTCTTTGAAGAACATGAAAAAATGTTGTATACCTTTTTGCTGATCAAAGGTGGTTATATTGCCCTTTTTGTTATAGATTACTGTTTTATTAATCTAATATTTACAGCATTTAAGGCTGCTTTAATCTGTCACTCAAACTTCTTATTTTGTCTGGCTATTGCTTAACCTCTGCTTTGACCAGTAAGATTTAGTGTGAAAGTGCAACTGTGTGTTTACGCTTCCTTTATATTCTAGTCTGGGTTTTCACTTGCATCACCTTTCTAATCCACTCCACTCCCCATTCTCCAGCCTACATATATCAGTAGAGCAACACTGATGATTTAAGATTATATTAAACATTTCACTTGAAATAGAATTTAAATCTCTCAGATACTACCAGAATGTCATTCTCCCTCATGCACAGGGGAACAGCACCAGACATGCACATGGGAGACAGAAAAGTAGCGAGAACTAAGTTGAAAAAGGAATTGAATTATGTAATTAGCAGCCAGAGAGGTTGGAGTTCCCCAGGCAGACTGGCAACTGCAAAGTGCCTGGAGGCTTTTCTAGGCAAAGTCAAGGTAGCAAAGGTCTTGGCGCAAGGCTCCATGCTGGCCTCAGCAAGTCAGTCGAACAGTCACACACATACCTCTCAGCATTGTTTATTAAGCGCTTCATCCTAAATCACCTTGAATTGAAAAGTCCAGGTCTGACTTTATAAAAATGTAAATGGAATTGAGTCCATGTGAGAGTTACAAGACAAGCAAAGCTTGTAACTTGAGTCAGTTTAAGTCATCTGAGGGCATAATATCTGTTTTAAATATGTAAGTTCTGATTCCCTAATATTTTGCTGTAAAGCATCCAAGTTAGCTTAGCCAACTACAGGAACCCATCCCAGTGGACCAAGAGGCAGGGAAGGTTTGCTGCAGCTACAGCTATGCCTGCTTCTTCTCTTGTACTTCTTTGATCTCTGGCACTAGAGTGGCTCATCCTGCAAAATGGCTTCTTGATTTCCTGTCGTGGTTTAGCCCCAGCCAGCAACTAAGCACCAGGCAGCCGCTCGCTCACTCCCCCTACCCCGATGGGATGGGGGAGAGAATCGGAGGAGTAAGAGTGAGAAACACTGCTGGGTTGAGATAAGAACAGTTTAATAATTGAAATAAGGTAAAAATAATAATGATAATAATAACAATATAATAATGATAATAATAATAATGATATACGAAGCAAGTGATGCACAATGCAATTGCTCACCACCCGCCAACTGATACCCAGACAGTTCCCGAGCAGCGATTGCTGCTCCCTGGCCAACCCCCCGCAGTTTATATACTGAGCATGACGTCATATGGTATGGAATAGCCCTTTGGTCAGTTTGGATCAACTATCCTGGCTGTGCCCCCTCCCAGTTTCTTGTGCACCTGGCAGAGCCTGGGAAGCTGAAAAGTCCTTGACTTTCGTATAGGACTCCATACAGCAGCTTTCCACCTTAGATGCTTTCCCACAAGACGACAGGACCCATCAGTGAACAGGGCATATTGCTTCTCATTTTCTGGCAATTTATTATACAGTGGGGCCTCTTCAGCACGTGTCACCTCCTCTTCTGGTGATATTCTAAGGTTTTTTCCTTCTGGCCAGTCCATGATCACTTCCAAGATTCCTGGGCGACTGGGATTTCCTATTTGAGCCCGTTGTGTGATCAATGCAACCCACTTACTCCACGTAGCATCAGTTGCATGATGTGTAGAGGGGACCCTCCCTTTGAACATCCAGCCCAGCACCGGCAGTCGGGGTGCCAGCAGGAGCTGTGCTTCAGTACCAACCACTTCCGAAGCAGCTCGGACCCCTTCATATGCTGCCAATATCTCTTTCTCAGTTGGAGTATAGCGGGCTTCGGATCCTCTGTATCCCCGACTCCAAAACCCTAGGGGTCGACCTCGAGTGTCCCCTGGTGCTTTCTGCCAAAGGCTCCAGGTAGGGCCATTCTCCCCGGCTGCGGTGTAGAGCACATTTTTAATATCCTGCCCTGCCCGGACTGGCCCAAGGGCTACTGCATGAACTACCTCCCGTTTAATTTGTTCAAAGGCTTGTTGTTGCTCAGGGCCCCATTTGAAATCGTTCTTCTTCCGGGTCACTTGATAGAGAGGGCTTACGATCAGACTGCAATTTGGAATATGCATTCTCCAGAAACCCACAACGCCTAAGAAGGCTTGTGTTTCCTTTTTGCTAGTTGGTGGGGACATAGCTGTTATTTTGTTGATCACATCCATTGGGATCTGACGACGTCCATCTTGCCATTTTATTCCTAAAAACTGGATCTCCTGTGCAGGTCCCTTGACCTTACTCTGTTTTATGGCAAAACCAGCCTTCAGAAGGATTTGGACTATTTTCTTTCCCTTCTCAAAAACTTCTTCTGCTGTGTTGCCCCATACGAGGATGTCATCAATGTACTGCAGATGTTCTGGAGCTTCACCCTGTTCCAGTGCTGTCTGGATCAGTCCATGGCAAATGGTGGGGCTGTGCTTCCACCCCTGGGGCAGTCGGTTCCAGGCAATCGCTGCTCCCCGGCCAACCCCCCCCCCCCCCCCAGTTTATATACTGAGCATGACGTCATATGGTATGGAATAGCCCTTTGGTCAGTTTGGATCAACTATTCTGGCTGTGTAAGAAAATTAACTCTATCCCAGCCGAAACCAGGACTCCAGCTCAGCATGGAGCTGAAATGTGCTGTGTTCTATGCACAAAGATCACAAGCTGCAAACTTCTTACTTGGGTTTCACTGAGCTCTTGCCCAAGTAAAACACTCTTGAAATCAGGATTTTATTTGGTTTGATGGCTGTTGTTTTTTAGAGACTGTATTTACCCTTGGAGAGATAATTAAATGAATGTGTGAAGCTTATCATGACATACCAGGAAGATTAGCAAAATAAAGGGATATAATGATATCTGGCAAGGATTTATTTTGAGGTCATAGTGCCCCCTTGCGGTAATGTGTATTCAGATAGCTGCATGGCTCACCATAAATTTTAAGCTATTTATATAGTAGTGCACATAAAACTTAAAGATCTAACTTGGTCTCCTAACCCTGACTTGTTCTGCATATTGTGCAATTAAGTCTTGTTTTCGGTGTGCTCCTGAACAACCTTAGTTTCTGCAGGTTTTAACGACATACAATTGGTATTTTCCATATACGTTGCAGTTATGTTGCCTGGTGTGTTTCAGTTGCGTGCTCTTGTAGCACCCCTTGGTGGTGAAACCACCTCTTGCTTTATTGCTGCACAAGAGGGTCTTTCAGTCACCAGATGATGTTTCAATTTTTTAGTATGACACATAAAAAAGGAGCGTACCCTGACTGACCAGCACAAAGACTTCTCCTTAGCATTCACCTATTTCACCTTGATCAATTCCCTGAAGAACACATCCCTGCTGCACTCGGGTCCTTCCCAGGGATGAGGCCAATCCCCACCTTGCTCCCAGAAAATGGATCAGTGGCCCTGGCCTATGTTAGCATTTCAGATCTGAAGTTTTGTTCTCTTAGTTTTGGTAACAGCAGTTCAATATACAGCAAAACAAATATCAATTGGTCTAATTTATACCTTCATTCACTTCCTTGTGAGAAATTTGAGCTATCTCAAATACCCTATTGACACTGAGTAACTAAGTAAACTGGATTATATGCTATACTTTTGCTTGAAATACAGTAGCCAGATTCAGCAAAAGATGTGTCTTTCTGCAGTCATTCTGTGTTACTAGGGATCAAGCCAAAGCCCACTGAGATCACTGGGAATCTGTCTGCTGTCTTGCTTTCCATGCTGATAGATTACTACTTACTCAAGCATACTGGTAGAAGTTAGATTAATCTTCTCAGGGGAATTCAAGAAATTATAATAACATTTTATGCTACATTTTTTTCAAGCAAATATTTTAGGCTGTACATTCTTTAGGGTAAGAATTATTTTCCAGCACTCACAGTGCTAACCATAGTCCAAGTCATTAAATTGTGATAATACAAACCAGCATTCTGCACGCAGAGGTTTCACATCCTAATATCGCTGATGTGGGGTGAACATGCTTATCTAGGCTCACCTCGGCCTCTGACACATACAACAGTTGGGATTGCCCAGGTCACCTATCTGTTTGAAGATAGTGAACAGAACATTGATACCTATTTATTTAGTTTTCATGTAGCTATTCACTGAAGACACTTCCCTGGCACAAACTCACACTGTGCTCACAGTGTAGCAAGGTTTTGCATCAGGAAAATGTCTCCTTCTAGGTCACAGCAATTCAGAAAAGTCTTTTTTTGCACTGAAATAGGTCTGCCTTTATCATCCTGGACAGCAGAAAGTATCATTATTGGGCCCCACAGAATTTTGCCATCCTCAACATTTCAGAAATGTTCTCTGGGAAAGTCCAATAGATTTTTAATATGTTCACAGGGAATAACAATCCTTGTTGCCTCAGTACTTCAGGGAGGCACAGACTGCACTAGGTCTACCTTCAGTAGATTTTACACTCTCCCCTTTGTGCTAACAAAGCTATCCAGTTGGGACTTGGGTGTGTAAAGCTGTGTTTCACTTTGCCCCCTACTCCTCTCTGTACCATTCACCTCTAAAGTGTGCAGAGTGGCAGGGGGGAGAGAGAGAGGAATGTAATAGTTCTCCTAGCCCAGCTGCCTTTCCTGTGCTTTTCTTCACTGTGTGAGTAACCAGTAACACTAGCAAAAACAAAATTTCATTCAGCTTTCTTTCTTGGCAATCAAAAAACATCATCTTGGAGAGACAGAACTATTTCACAGGTTGCTTCTTTCTTGGTCCATTTGCTATAGTTTTCCTTACAAATGCCCTAATTTCCTCAGATTTGAAACACCAGGAGAAGTTTAGATAGTTTTGATTTGAAACATGTTTTTACACACACTTCACTTACCGTTATTTTTAATCATTTCTGAAAGGTTAAAATGCACCAAAATCAAAGCAGGAGACTTTGGCCAGAAGTGTATTTTGTTATTAATCACCTTTCTCAAGTTGCTGAGTAAGCTGGCCAGTGATTTGAATGTAAATTACACATACTGTTCTAAAATGGAGACATAAGCATGTAAACATGGATTTAGGTACTTAGGTTCAATATTCAGTGGTGTTTAGAAAGCTCTCATTGTCTCACAGCTGTCCCAGGAGATGCAGGGGGATGTCAAGGGGCAGTTTATTCCAAATGTCTGCCATGCTTCTACTGTAGTCACAGTGACTGATAGTCTGTCTCACTGTGGAAAACTCTTAGACGTAATACTGAGTTCTGACTTCACCTCAGAAACCCAAATGTAAAAAGACATATGCTATCATGGCTTAAAGAGCAAGCATAGAGTCTGAGCGTATGCTTATAACCAAGAAAGTTCCCTGCATAAAAATAGGGACAGTTGGCCCCTTGCACACAGGTTATAATTCATCCATGATTCTTGAAATGTCATTAGGATGGGAAGACAAGAGGACACAGCAGAATTGCCAAGGAGACCATTTGGAGTCTTGCTGTCTTTCTGCTGCATTTTAGGATGACTCACATTTTATGAAGTGTGTACTGCAGTCACTGTCAAGGTGTACTGGTTTTGGCTGGGATAGAGTTAATTTTCTTCATAGTAGTTTGTATGGTGCTATGTTTTGGATTTGTGATGAAAACAGTGTTGATAACGCAGGGATGTTTTAGTTATTGCTGAACAGTGCTTGCACAGTGTCAAGGACTTTTCTGCTTCTCACACAGGGCCACCAGCGAGTAGGCTGGAGGTGCACAAGAAGTTGGGAGGGGACACAGCCAGGACAGCTGACCCCAACTGACCAAAGGGATATCCCATACCATATGACGTCATGCTCAGCAATAAAAGCTGGGGGAAAGAAAGAGGAAGGGGGAATGTTCGGAGTCATGGCGTTTGTCTTCCCAAGTAACTGTTACATGTGATGAAGCCCTGCTTTCCTGGAGATGGCTAAACATCTGCCTGCCGATGGGAAGTAGTGAATGAATTCCTTGTTTTGCTTTGCTTGCCTGCGCAGCTTTTGCTTTACCTATTTAAACTGTCTTTCTCTCAACCCACGAGATTTTGCACTTTTACCCTTATTGTGGTTTAACCCAGTGGGCAGCCGTTCGCTCACTCCCCCTGCTCCCCAGTGGGATGGGGGAGAGAATCAGGAAAAAAAAAAAAAGTAAAATTTGTGGGTTCAGAAAAAGACAGTTTATTAGGACAGAAAAGGAAGGAATAATTATCATCATAATATACAAAATAAATGATGCACAATGCAATTGCTCACCACCCACCAACCGATACCCAACCAGTCCCCGAGCAACGATCACTGCCCACCAGCCAACTCCCCCCAGTTTATATACTGAGCATGACATCATATGGTATGGAATAGCCCTTTGGTCAGTTTGGGTCAGCTGTCCTGGCTATGCTCCCTCCCAGCTTCTTGTGCACCTGGCAGAAGCATGGGAAGCAGAAAAAGTCCTTGACTAGTGTAAGCACTGCTTAGCCACAACTAAAACATCAGTGTGTTATCAGCATTATTCTCATACCAAATCCAAAACACAGCACTATGCCAGCTACTAGGAAGAAAATTAACTCTATCCCAGCCGAAACCAGGACATATTGCTATAACACAATACAAAATCTCAAGTGACAGCAACATCACAGTCTAATATTGAACAAAATTACAAGCCAAAAGGTCAAAATACGGCCTCTGAAGCCACTAACTGACCCCCATTGACTGGAGCAAAGCAGGAGCAGTCTCTGCGCTGTATGAATTGTTTCATCCTGCTGGGACTACTCACTTGTGTAAATCAAACATATAGAGCTGCATGGCCTCAGTATGTGTTTGGAGGGGAGAGGTAAGGGAGGGACAAGTGTGCTGCATTTCACACTATATCTGCAAAAATATTCCTTGAAAATATACATCATGGAAAAATGAGTACTTATACTAATGGCAAACACAAATCCTGCATTCCACTCTTGGGACTCATATTGAATGAGCATTTCTCCAAGGGACTTCAGCTTTTGGCCCACATGTAATATTTATCATATATTATAGTCCATACTTATTTGTTGAATAGCTGCACAAATATCACACTTAAGAGAATATAATTTAATCACTTGAAAACACAGTCTTTATGAAATGATGAATAAACCATTCCTATTTCTTGTTTTTCAAACCAACAACACTAAAATGTCCAGTACAGATGTCTCATTTTCACTTCCAGATGTTTTCTACATTGGGTGGTAATATTCAGTATTTTATATAAAGATATGAAATACAAGCAATATGTAAAGACCATTTAATTAAAAAGGCTATTAGATGCAACAGGCATATAGCTCAAATATTTCTACAATCATAGAAGAAAATGGTTTTCTGTTCCAAAGCACAGAATGCAATGGTTTTATGACTAGGCACAACCTAAGAGAAATGAATTAGAAAAGACAACAGATTTCATACTCTAAGAGTCAGTGATACTTTTGCTCCTGAACCACAAATGTGTTTTTAAAGAACTTTACCCACTGCTTTTATTTCTAATGGTGATTAAGAACACCAAAAGGAAATATCTCCCTTGCTGCTTCCTTAAAAAACAGCAAAATGATCTTGAAACATGCACTTTCACATTCACAAAGTGGAAGTTAAAACTTCCGCTTACAGACTGTTAAAGCCATTACGTAAAATATCTTCTCGGCGCCAGAAGTGACATTTATTAAGCTTTATCTCCTGTAGATGTAAATGCAGTTATTTCATCTAAGGGGAATTTTGGAAAAAAGTTCCAAACAGGGACGATCTCCCAAGAGCACATTGCTAGTGTTACATTACAGTGCTCCCACATCTCAACATTTTTTCTACTGTCCTTCAGGAGCCTGGCTCAGATAATATTTTTATTCAGAGACAGAATTTCATTTTCAGAACAGTCAAAAGGCATGTTTAAAATCCCATCTTATGAGACAAACAATAATGTTGCCACTGATAATATTATCAAGATCCATATTTGTTTATGTTTTCCTTAAAGCAAATCTAGAATCATGTCATTATGTATAAATTGGAGTTTATGCGCTTAAACACTTATGAAATAAAACGCACAATTTTTTATGGCCATAGAGAAAGCATTGAACATGTGAATTTCAAAAGTTCAAAAAAAACCCAAACACCCCCCCCCCCCCAAAAGTACTTATCATATATCAAAATTTAATGATTTTAGGGGTGAGCCAAGCATGTTTAATGCTCGGTTTTAGCAATACTGACCTGTAAGTGACCTACTTCTCCCTTCATCCCCAATTCTGATATGACTGTATGTGTATGAGCAGCTTCATTGAATACAGTGGAAGGACCTGGTGACCCATGTGAATAAGGTGATTTTTTTTTTTTCTGATTGTTTGCAGACCTGGATCAAATCTGCTTCTACTGTAGGAAAGATACATATAATTTTTATCCTGGTTTTGGCTGGAATACAGTTAGGGTAGGGCTTTACAATGGACATTCTATAGCAGCATCAGTTTTGGATAACAATATGGTGCATTCGTAGCATCTTAAAAAGAATTGGGCCTTGCCGGGTGTCTTGGTTTCAGCTGGGAGAGAGTTAATTTTCTTCCTAGTAGCTGGCATAATGCTGTGTTTTGGATTTAGTAGGAGAAGAATGCTGATAACACACTGATGTTTTTAGTTGTTGCTAAGTACTGCTTATGCTAGTCAAGGACTTTTCAGCTTCCCATGCTCTGCCAGGTACACAAGAAACTGGGAGGGGGCACAGCCAGAATAGTTGATCCAAACTGACCAAAGGGCTATTCCATACCATATGATGTCATGCTCAGTATATAAACTGGGGGGGGTTGGCCGGCGAGCAGCAATCGCTGCTCGGGGACTGGTTGGGTATCGGTCGGCGGGTGGTGAGCAATTGCATTGTGCATCACTTGCTTTGTATATTATTATTATTATCATTATTATCTTGTTATTATTATCCTTACTATTTTACTTTATTTCAACTATTAAACTGTTCTTATCTCAACCCAGGAGTGTTTCTCACTCTTACTCCTCCGATTCTCTCCCCCATCCCATCGGGGTAGGGGGAGTGAGCGAGCAGCCGCGTGGTGCTGAGTTGCTGGCTGGGGCTAAACCACGACAGTCCTTTCTGGCGCCCAACGTGGGGCACGAAGGGTTTGAGATAATAACAGATTAACCAGAGCGTATTAAGGAGTCTGTTAACAGTTGCCAGTCATGATATTAGTTCATCTGATCTGCACCATGTTCTTTTTTTTGCTGTACATATTAAAGCTTGGTGTTGGTTTGTGCAGTGTGCTATGCTCTGCAGTGATTCATGATCTTTTGCTTGGGAGGCTCCTCATCAAAACCCTGACCTTGAGCATTCTTTGGTATTTGGGTTTCATAAATAAGTCATTACTGTACTTTGGGTACTACCTCATGGAGAGAGATAGCAGTTATACTTCTTCCTCCGAGAGGCTTGTTGTGGAGGAAATACAGAATGGCACCTTCACTACCTTCTTCTATGATGCTTCCTCCTTCACTACAACAACTTTTCAGTATTTTGAACATCCCTGGGCCGTTAAGATACTTCTATTGATACTTCTTGGGAATATTGTTTCAGTTTTTACAAAGGTCAGTAAGCAATTTAAGAATATCATCCAGATATCTACCCCAAGGCTGGAGAGTTATGAGTGGCAGGGTGCGTGGGATAGTATGGGCAAGTACCTAGGGCAGTGGGCACCTCCCGTGTTTTGGAACTTCACCCCTGAACAAGTGCAGAGTCCTGAAGAACTAGTAAAGTATTTGGAAAAAGTATGTTGTCACCCTGGCAACTCCAGAGAGACACAAATCATTGCAACATGCTGGGGACTGGCCCATGCCTATTGAGCCCTGTTCAACACTATTCAGTACCCTCAAGGGAAAGAGAAGGTCTCTGGATCTGATGACAAAACAACAAGCACTGTGGCTACTCAAACCCCTGCCCCAGGTGCTGCGGCTACTCCAACCACAGCCAGGAGCACTGCGGCTACTCAAACAACAGCCATGGGCACTGCGGCTACTCCAACCCCCACCACAGGCACTGCAGCCACTCCAACCGCAGTGACAGGCACCATGGCTAAACCAGAGTACCAACCCGCGCCAGTATCAGTTGCCCCGAAACAGAAGAAAAAATACACAAGAAAATCGGCTGGTTTAGTAAGGGATGAAGATGAACCAGGGCCATCACGAGAACCAGAGGAGGAAGAACCCATAAATGAGATGGTAACCACCCGATCCCTATCCCTGAGGGAGCTGCGAGATATGCGAAAAGATTTCAGTCATCATCCAGGCGAGCACATCATCACCTGGCTGGTCCGATGCTGGGATAACGGGGCCAGTAGCCTGGATTTAGAGGGTAAGGAAGCCAAGCAGCTGGGATCCCTTTCTAGAGAAGGGGGCATTGACAAAGCCTCTGGAGGCGACTTCTGTCAAGCGTGAAGGAAAGGTGTCCCTTCAAGGAAGATGTTATGTACCGCCCAGGCAAATGGACCACCATAGAGAAAGGTATCCAGTACCTGAGGGAATTAGGCGTGCTGGAGGTGATTTATAGTGACCTGAATGATGAACAGTTACCCAAAGATCCAGATGAAGTCAGGTGCACACGACCCATGTGGCGGAAGGTGGTACAGAGCGCACCAGCATCGTATGCCAACTCGTTGGCAATACTGGCCTGGAAAGATGACGAGGCACCAATGGTGGATGAAGTGGCTGGCCGACTCCAGGAATAGAAAGAATCTCTTCCTCCCTACCGGCCTGTGTCTCAGCTGTGGAAAAACTCTCTGAATAACTGTCCCGAGAGTTCCAACAACTCAGAGCGGATCTGTCCTACTCCCCACCTGCATGGACCAGTATCTCAGCCATTAGGAGTCAACGTCCTTATGCTCAAGAGAGAGGATGGAGAGGATACACACCACGGGGCACCCTGTGGTTTTACCTGCATGATCACGGAGAGGACATGAGAAAGTGGGATGGAAAACCCACCTCAACCTTAGAGGCACGGGTGCGTGAGTTGCAAGGAAAAACTATTAGAAAAGGCGGTTCTCCCAGGAAAATTGCAGCTCCAGTTTCCAGTGAGCAGTTCCCCAGACAGAGTAAGAGGGCTAATTTTACTTCCGACCTTGATCAGTGGACTTTTGATTCACATTTACAGGAAGTGAACAGCGAATACTGTGACCAGTGTTAGAGGGGCCCTGCCTCCAGCCAGGTGGAGGAAAGGGACAACCGGGTTTACTGGACTGTGTGGATTCGATGGCCTGGAACGTCAGACCCACAGGAGTATAAGGCTCTGGGGGACACTGGTGCACAGTGTACTCTAATGCCATCAAACTATAGAGGGGCAGAACCCATTTGTATTTCTGGAGTGACAGGGGGATCCCAACAGCTCACTGTACTGGAAGCTGAAGTGAGCCTAACCAGGAATGAGTGGCAAAAACACCCCATTGTGACTGGCCCAGAGGCTCCGTGCATTCTTGGCATAGACTACCTCAGGAGAGGGTATTTCAAGGACCCAAAAGGGTACCGGTGGGCTTTTGGTATAGCTGCTTTGGAGACAGAGGAAATTAAACAGCTGTCCACCTTGCCCGGTCTCTCAGAGGACCCTTCGATTGTAGGGTTGCTGAAGGTTGAGGAACAACAGGTGCCGATCGCTACCACAACTGTGCACAGGCGGCAATATCGCACCAACCGAGACTCCCTGATTCCCATCCATAACCTGATTGGTCGACTGGAGAGCCAGGGAGTGATCAGCAAGACTCGCTCACCCTTTAACAGTCCCATATGGCCAGTGCGAAAGTCTAATGGGGAGTGGAGACTAACAGTGGACTATCGTGGCCTAAACGAAGTTACACCGCCGCTGAGTGCTGCCGTGCCAGACATGCTAGAACTTCAATATGAACTGGAGTCAAAGGCAGCCAAGTGGTATGCCACAACTGACATCGCTAATGCATTTTTCTCCATCCCTTTGGCAGCAGAGTGCAGACCCCAGTTTGCTTTTACCTGGAGGGGTGTTCAGTACACCTGGAACCGACTGCCCCAGGGGTGGAAGCACAGCCCCACCATTTGCCATGGACTGATCCAGACAGCACTGGAACAGGGTGAAGCTCCAGAACATCTGCAGTACATTGATGACATCCTCGTATGGGGCAACACGGCAGAAGAAGTTTTTGAGAAGGGAAAGAAAATAGTCCAAATCCTTCTGAAGGCTGGTTTTGCCATAAAACAAAGTAAGGTCAAGGGACCTGCACAGGAGATCCAGTTTTTAGGAATAAAATGGCAAGATGGACATCGTCAGATCCCAATGGATGTGATCCACAAAATAACAGCTATGTCCCCACCAACTAGCAAAAAGGAAACACAAGCTTTCTTAGGCGTTGTGGGTTTTTGGAGAATGCATATTCCAAATTACAGCCAGATCGTAAGCCCTCTCTGTCAAGTGACCCGGAAGAAGAACGATTTCAAATGGGGCCCTGAGCAGCAACAAGCCTTTGAACAAATTAAACGGGAGATAGTTCATGCAGTAGCCCTTGGGCCAGTCCGGGCAGGGCAGGATATTAAAAATGTGCTCTACACCGCAGCCGGGGAGAATGGCCCTACCTGGAGCCTCTGGCAGAAAGCACCAGGGGAGACTCGAGGTCGACCCCTAGGGTTTTGGAGTCGGGGATACAGAGGATCCGAAGCCCGCTATACTCCAACTGAGAAAGAGATATTGGCAGCATATGAAGGGCTTTGATCTGCTTCGGAAGTGGTTGGTACTGAAGCACAGCTCCTGCTGGCACCCCGACTGCCGGTGTTGGGCTGGATGTTCAAAGGGAGGGTCCCCTCTACACATCATGCAACTGATGCTACATGGAGTAAGTGGGTTGCATTGATCACACAACGGGCTCAAATAGGAAATCCCAGTCGCCCAGGAATCTTGGAAGTGATCATGGACTGGCCAGAAGGCAAAAACATCAGAATATCACCAGAAGAGGAGGTGACACATGCTGAAGAGGCCCCACTGTATAATAAATTGCCAGAAAATGAGAAGCAATATGCCCTGTTCACTGATGGGTCCTGTCGTCTTGTGGGAAAGCATCGGAGGTAGAAAGCTGCTGTATGGAGTCCTATACGACAAGTCGCAGAAACTGCTGAAGGAGAAGGGGAGTCGAGTCAGTTTGCAGAGGTGAAAGCCATCCAGCTGGCTTTAGATATTGCTGAACGAGGAAAGTGGCCAGTCCTTTATCTCTATACTGACTCATGGATGGTGGCAAATGCCCTGTGGGGGTGGCTGCAGCAATGGAAGCAGAGCAACTGGCAGCGCAGAGGCAAACCCATCTGGGCTGCCGCATTGTGGCAAGATATTGCTGCCCAGGTAGAGAACCTGGTTGTAAAAGTTCGTCATGTAGATGCTCATGTACCTAAGAGTCGGGCCCCTGAAGAACATCAAAACAACCAGCAAGTAGATCAGGCTGCTAAGATTGAAGTGGCTCAGGTGGATCTGGACTGGCAGCATAAGGGTGAATTATTTATATCTCGGTGGGCCCGTGACGCCTCAGGCCATCAAGGAAGGGATGCAACATATAAATGGGCTCGTGATCGAGGGGTGGACTTAACTATGGACAGTATTGCACAGGTTATTCCTTAGTGTGAAACATGCGCTGCAATCAAGCAAGCCAAGAGGTTCAAGCCCCTCTGGTATAGTGAACGATGGCTGAAATATAAATATGGGGAGGCCTGGCAGATTGATTATATCACACACCCACAAACCCGCCAAGGCAAGCGCTATGTGCTCACCATGGTGGAAGCAACCACCGGCTGACTGGAAACATATCCCGTGCCCCATGCCACCACCCGGAACACCATCCTGGGCCTTGAAAAGCAAGTCCTGTGGCGACATGGCACCCCAGAAAGAATCGAGTCAGACAACGGGACTCATTTCCGAAACAACCTCATAGACACCTGGGCCAAAGAGCACGGCACTGAGTGGGTATATCACATCCCTTACCATGCACCAGCCTCCGGGAAAATTGAGCGATACAATGGACTGTTAAAGACTACCCTGAGAGCAATGGGTGGTGGGACATTTAAACATTGGGATACGCATTTAGCAAAAGCCACCTGGTTAGTCAACACCAGGGGATCTGCCAATCGAGCTGGCCCTGCCCAATCAAAACTTGAACGTACTGTAGAAGGAGATAAAGTCCCTGTAGTGCACATAAAAAATATGATGGGGAAGACAGTCTGGGTTACTTCCCCCTCTGGCAAAGGCAGGCCCATTCGTGGGATTGCTTTTGCTCAAGGACCTGGGTGCCCTTGGTGGGTGATGCGAAAGGATGGGGAAGCCCAATGTGTACCTCAAGGGAATTTGATTTTGGGTGAAAATAGCCAATGAGCTGAATTGTATGATATTAATTGCTTTATAATACTGTATGTTATCTCTTAACTGTATGTTATCTCTTATCTGCATGTTAATATAATAATATAGTAGGTTAATATTAAGTATATAATACTGTATATTATGATTGCTATATGCCACATCAATGGTATTGCAGTAAGAATTGCCCAGCTTAATGAAAATGAACTTTGATGAAACCATGTTGGAATGAGAACTGACTTCAGCATGCAACAGTGCAACACTGCACAGCACCTCTCCTGCTCTGAAAGACTGTGATGACAGATGGAACCCAAAGTCATGGGCTAAATGAACTCAATGGACATTTTAGAGGGATGGGCCATAGACGAAGGGAATGATATCTGTGTGTATATCAAGATAGGGAAAGTGGTGGTGATTAATTGGAACACATTGGAAAGGGGAGGGCCTGTGCATGACGTAGATGGTATAGAATAAGGGGTGGATACTGTCCTGGTTTCGGCTGGGATAGAGTTAATTTTCTTCCTAGTAGCAGGCATAGTGCTGTGTTTTGGATTTAGTAGGAGAAGAATGTTGATAACATGCTGATGTTTTTAGTTGTTGCTGAGTACTGCTTATGCCAGTCAAGGACTTTTCAGCTTCCCATGCTCTGCCAGGTGCACAAGAAACTGGGAGGGGGCACAGCCAGAATAGTTGATCCAAACTGACCAAAGGGCTATTCCATACCATATGACGTCATGCTCAGTATATAAACTCGGGGGGGGTGGCCGGGGAGCAGCAATCGCTGCTCGGGAACTGTCTGGGTATTGGTCGGCGGGTGGTGAGCAATTGCATTGTGCATCACTTGCTTCGTATATCATTATTATTATTATCATTATTATACTGTTACTATTAGCATTACTATTTTACTTTATTTCAATTATTAAACTGTTCTTATCTCAACCCAGGAGTGTTTCTCACTCTTACTCCTCCGATTCTCTCCCCCATCCCATCGGGGTAGGGGGAGTGAGCGAGCGGCTGCGTGGTGCTTAGTTGCTGGCTGGGGCTAAACCACGACACCCATGCTGTACCCGTAAAGCATTCACAAGAAGTATGAACAGAAGTTTTCATTATTCCTTAAACCCTCCCTTCTGAGAAACAAAAAAATTCTGTCTTCCATTGCTGCTCCACAATACCAAGTTGCCAGGCAACTGATCTTTTATGAAGGATCACCATGGTGACTGATGTAAACAAAATCATAACTCCCATTACCTAGCTAAATACTAGGACTGTGTTATAAAAGGAGAAAGAGTACCTCTGAATTTGAGAGAGAGAATATATGAATATGAGTGACAATAAGATTTCAGAAAAAAATAAATTGCTATGGTTGATATTATAGTTAATATGATTCTTCTTACTAGACATTCTCTTTTTTTCACTGTCCAAACCACATTTCTCCTAATTTAATAAGTACATTTTCAGCATAATTAAGCTAGCTAAGGAAACCACTACACTCATCAATTAAACCTTCAGTCACAGTACAACCAACCTGTGCACAGAGGAATTGTGCTAACATTGTCACAATGGATTGAAAAGCCTTTTGGGAAGCTAAACAAAAGCTAAAAATGTCTAGTAAGCTACAGTGGGTATGCAGATGAATTTTCCTTACTGGAAAGTCAAAATTTTGCCCACTGGAACTCAGCTGACTTTTGTTCCCAGTGAACACATTGAGAAATTCAGATTGGCCATAGAACCAGGTCAGATTTGAAAAAACCATGCATGCACTCTCCAAAAGGATCTTATAGCTTCTGAAACTATGGTAAAAGACCAGGACAAGGCAAACATCTAAATAATGCAAGCAGAGTTTTCATGAACTCAGTGGTAGTGGGTCTAACATCCATTTGGACACCCATGTCAACAAGTCGCTTTAGAAGCACCCTTAAAAGGTAGAAAAGATGCAATTTTGCACCTTTGAGTGGAAAAAAACTACATTTGCATTTATTTTCTACTTATATCTCTATTTGTTTATGTTCTTAAGTGTATGTCACAGCCGGGAACCTTTGGGGATTTTAACTTCATAAATACTACTTCCTTCTGGATAGACCTTTTCTTATAGAGTAGAGTAGAGTAGAGTAGAGTAGGGTAGAGTAGAGTAGAGTAGAGTAGAGTAGAATAGAATAGAATAGAATAGAATAGAATAGAATAGAATAGAATAGAATAGAATAGAATAAATAGAATAGAATAGAATAGAAATTTTGGTTGGAAGGGACCTACAATGATCATCTACTCCAACTGCCTGACCACTTCAGGGCTGACGAAAAAAAGTAGAAGAAATGAAAAAGGTACTTCAGGGATTGTTGTGAAAAGGCATCAAAAGCAGAAACAGATGGCTTTCAACTTTGATGTGTTGGGGAATTTTTATTGTACCCCTTGAGGCGAATTAATCACATGTTTGTGCTTAAATATAAAGAGATTTAATGAGCAATGCATTGGGCAGAGTGCTATCACCATAAGAGGTTCTGCAAGGAGTCTGCAAAGATGCGTCACAAGCAGATTCCTTATATAGCTTGCATCTGCACAAATCCTGTGAACATAGGCATTGGGCGCCTTAACCCGGTGTTTGGTTCATCCCCCAATGCCAGCTCTGTTTACCAAAAGTGGCCCTTGAGCATTCACATTCTACAGGATTGTTACAAGACAATACTGCAGTATTTCTTATCTCATCAGCAAACCTCACTCCCTTACAGGGAGTCCTTCTGTCTCTGGCATTCCTGCTTCCAGCCAGTTTAACCCCTTCTGCAGTTGGGCCTTCTTGCCTTCCATGCCAGATCATTCCTTGGTCACAAATTGCTGAGCAGCTGCAATCTGAACTTCCCCTTCAGATGAAAAATATGGGAGAAGTCCCATTCCACAACATAATATATTGTCAGCTCAAAACCAGTGGTAGTCTAAAGACTTGTACATTCCAGGCAAAAAATGAGAAGGAAAGTATGCATGTAACTGTAAACATGAACAATTGTCAACATTCTCGGGAACTGGAACTATGATTAGAAAGGGAACCTCTCCATTGCAAAAGAATGTTTTTCCCTTTAATAAATAAGTCCAGAAAGAAAAAGCAGAGCAATGCTTCTCTCGAAAGGTGCCACAAGAATCCTCATTTGCTGCTCAGCAGAAGTCAGCTATGTTTAAATCTATGGTTCCTTCCCAAATTTTCCTTTCAGGGGGGGAAGTGCTGACATAAGGCATGTCTACCATGTGTTTTGCAGACAAGTTCATTCTGCCTGTGCTTGAAGCTGGCTGGAAGAAGATGAATCTAAACCAGAAGATATATATGATCGCTTTAACCTAATGCTGTGCTTGACCTAATAAGTCCTTCCAGGAGACCACAAAAGTCATCCTTTCCTATATTTCTCCAAAAGAAAGCAAGGGGATCTGCTGGGGGAATCATTAAATTCACCCCTGGTCCCCTTCATTCAGAGTCATAAGTCCCCATCATTAACAAATCTGCCTCTGGCACTTGACCCCCCTTTGCTGGTGATTGTACTCCCTCTCTCCTGTTTTTGGGACATTCATTTTTCCAGTGTCCTTCTTCTCTACAATATGCGCATTGATTTATCCCAACAGGGCTATCACTTAAAGGCCGGGGTGCATATCCTCGCCCCCTTCCTCTTCTTGCCATTCCTCTACAGCCCCTTCTTCCCTCTCTTTGAGAGGCACTCACTATTGCAGCAGCTAACAAGCTAACTTGCATCTTTCTATCTGTCCTGGTTTCAGCTGGGATAGAGTTAATTTTCTTCCTAGAAGCTGGTGTAGTGCTGTGGTTTGGATTTAGGATGAGAAGAATGTTGATAACACACTGATGTTTAAGTTGTTGCTAAGTACTGCTTATGCTAGTCAAGGACTTTTCAGCTTCCCAGGCTCTGCCAGGTGCACAAGAAACTGGGAGGGGGCACAGCCAGGACAGCTGACCCAAACTGACCAAAGGGCTATTCCATACCATATGATGTCATGCTCAGTATATAAGCTGCGGGGAGTTGACCAGGGGGCAGAGATTGCTGCTCAGGAACTGTCTGGGTATCGGTCAGTGGGTGGTGAGCAATTGCATTATGCATCACTTGCTTTGTATATTATTGTCACTGTTATTATTATATTGTTATTATTACTACTACTATTTTACTTTATTTTATTTCAATTATTAAACTGTTCTTATCTCAACCCAGGAGTGTTTCTCACTCTTACTCCTCCAATTCTCTCCCCCATCCCATTGGGGGAGTGAGCGAGCAGCTGCATGGTGCTTAGTTGCTGGCTGGGGTTAAACCATGACACTATATTTTTGTTTTTCCTTCTGTTTTTCTCTTTTTTCCACTTCCTCTCTATTATTATACACCTTATAAGCAACACTTATTAGCTGTGCAATAGTCATATCCTCCACACCATCCACCTTCTGTAACTTTTCCCGAGTATCTGGTGCTGGTTGCCCAATAAACAACATATTAAACATCATTCTATTACTATCCTCCTCGGGATTCAAGTCCGTCCATCTCCTAGCTGCTTCACGTAACCTTTCATAGAATGCTGAGGGATTTTCATCACTTTCTTGTTTTACCCCATATAACTTCCAAATATTTTTCTCTTAAGGAACCCCATGCTGTATCCCATACAAGATCAACTGTTGATATTGTTTAACCACTGCTCTCCCCGCGCTGGTATTGGGGTCCCAGTCTGGTTCCCTTTTTGGCATAAATTGAGCTGGATCATCCCTCGCATTCTGTCTCTCATTTTCCTCGTTTGCTTTTTCCAATACCAGTCGTTTTTCTTCTGGACTGAAAAGAGTATTCAACAATGTTTGTACATCTCCCCAAGTAGGATTATGATTTAACATAATTGTTTGTCCTAATCTATGCATCTTTTCAGGGTTATCCCTGTATGATCCTACTGCATCTATAAATTTACATTTCTTTCTAGTGCCATGATCATTTCACAACGTGAAAAACAGATCAACATATGGAACTTCATCCCACTTATCCATCCTCCGACAAGACAACATTAATTGCAAAATAGTATGATAATTCAGTGTTCCATTTTCAGGCCATTTCTCTCCATCCTCTAACTTATACATTGGCCACCACTGACTACAATCCTTTTTCAATTTTTCTTTTGTCAGTGGATCCCTACCAAATTTTCCCCAATGTTTCAGGATGCATCCTAAAGGAGAACAAGGGTGCACTTCTGTAGAGGAGCCAGATCCCATAGTATTTCCTAGGAAATTGCTTTATCCAGCACTTCAAACACAGCCTCAGTTAGCATCCATGTGCAAGAAGTATCCTACTGCAGTGGTCCTTCCATGGAGCGACTTATGTAGAGGTATTCAAACTCACATTGTGCTGGGTCCTGCACTTGGGTCAGAACCCCATGCAATGCTACAGGCTTGGGGAAGAGTGGCTGGAAAGCTGCCTGGCCGAAAAGGACCCCGGGATGCTGGTTGACAGCCAGCTGAACATGAGCCAGCAGCGTGCCCAGGTGGCCAAGAAGGCCAACAGCATCCTGGCTTGTGTCGGGACTAGTGTGGCCAGCAGGAGCAGGAAAGTGATTGTCCCCCTGTACTCGGCACTGGTGAGGCCACACCTGGAATACTGTGTCCAGTTTTGAGCCCCTCAGTACAAGAAGGACATTGTGTTGCTGGAGCGTGTCCAGAGAAGGGCAACAAAGCTGGTGAAGGGTCTGGAGCACAGGCCTTATGAGGAGCGGCTGAGGGAACTGGGGTTGTTTAGCCTGGAGAAGAGGAGGCTGAGGGGAGACCTGAAAGGAGGTTGTAGTGAGGTGAGTGTTGGTCTCTTCTCCCATGTAGTTAGCGATAGGATGAGAGGAAATGGGCTCAAGCTGCGCCAGGGGAGGTTTAGAATGGAAATTAGGAGAAATTTCTTCATGGAAAGGGTAGTCAAGCATTGGAACAGGCTGCCCAGAGAGGTGGTTGAGTCACCATCCCTGGAAGTGTTCAAAAAACGGGTAGATGTGGCACTTTGGGACATGGTTTAGTCTAGTCTACCCTTGACTGGTTTAGTGTGGACTTGGTAGTGTAGGTTAATGGTTGGACTGGATGATCTTAAAGGTCTTTTCCAACCTAAATGATTCTATGATTCTATGATTCTCATTATTATATTGTTATTATTATCCTTACTATTTTACTTTATTTCAATTTATTATTTATTTCAGTTATTATTATCTCAACCCAGGAGTTTTCTCACTCTTACTCTTCCGATTCTCTCCCCCATCCCATCAGGGTAGGGAGAGTGAGTGAGCGGCTGTGTGGTGCTTAGTTGCTGGCTGGGGTTAAACCACAACACCGGGATACATCTGCCTGGCTAGGGACACAACCTGGAGTTTATCGCAGGGGTTCTTAAATAACACCATATATTTTGTGTTGAGAGTTACCCTGGCAAAAAAACATTCTGGACGCTGTATAGGATGCTAAGATTCCTGTGATGCACATACTTAGTAAAAGCTTTCTCAATTTCATCATTCTCACAAGCAGAGTTCATCAAATCATCGATCACAACCATATTTACTTTATTAGGGGGAAATAAATGGTTATTGCTTTCAAGAAAATCCTCCACAAACTCGAAAAAAGGATATTTATAGAGTGGTTCCTAATACAACGGTTGCCAAGAACACTACACAATATTATCAGGCATAACAGATAACAAGTGGTCAGCATTCTCGAAAAGACTTTTTACAAAATAGCTTTTCCCACAGTTGCTAGGGCCTGCTAGAACAGTAGAAAAGATGTGCTTCCAGAGCATGTCCATGATCAAAAATCATAGGGGAGGTGTGGTGGGTTGACCCTGGCTGCATGCCAAGTGCCCACCAAAGCTGCTGTATCACTCCCCTTCTCAGCTGGATAGGGGAGAGAAAATATAATGAAAAGCTCATGGGTCGAGATAAGGATGGGGAGAGATCACTCACCAATTACCATCATGGGCAAAACAGACTCGACTTGGGGAAAATCAGTGTAATTTATTACCAGTCAAAGCAGAGTAAGGTAATGAGAAATAAAACCAAATCTTAAAACACCTTCCCCCCACTGTTGAAGGCTAACTCTGAAACTTAGCTAACATGGTATCAGGCCAAGATGTTTTTGTAAGCTGGCAAGTAAAGGACACTTAATCATCCCTAATCAGAAGAACAAACATTCAGTATCCCATAACCAAAGACATCCCGGAGCAACTAGACCTTGAAGAAGTACTGAGAAACTGATAAAAGGGAACATTTTACCCCAGAAGGTGCCAGAAAAACTGGATGATTGCCAAAAAACAATAACTGGGGGAAAGGTAATTCTGGCGGGGGGAGATCGCAACCACCGACTCAATTTAGGACCAAAAAGATTTGCCCCCCCCCCCCCCCCCCCAAGGAGCATGCATGCTAATTTACATAACAAGTGAGGCTCATTACAATATAGTTGACCAATAGCAGATAGGATGGTAATTACTAACCAATCATCGTAAAAAGAATGATTGCTAACTCTGTAAGTTTTGTGTATAAATAAGGTGCAGAAAGTCTCATTCAGTGTTCTAGCTTGGTGGAATTACCACCTAGCACCCATCTCTGCGCAGAAATGAAATAAAATCGATATCTCGACTCATTGTGTCGATTGGATTGTTGCACACCGGGTAACAAACTCCCTTTGTGAGACAACACCACCCCTCCCTTCTTCCCAGGCTCAACTTCACTCCAAATGTTCTCTACTTCCTCCCCCAAGCAGTGCAGGGGGAAGGGGAATGGGGGTTGTGGTCAGTTCATCACATGTTGTCTCTGCCGCTCCTTCCTCCTCAGGGGGAGGAGTCCTCACATTCTTCTCCTGCTCCAGCGTGGGGTCCCTCCCACGGGAGACAGTCCTCCACGAATTTCTCCTATGTGAGTCCTTCCCACGGACTGCATTTCTTCACAAACTGTTCCAGCGTGGGTCCCTGCCATGGGGTGCAGTCCTTCAGGAGCAGACTGCTCCAGCGTGGGTCCCCCACAGGGTCACAAGTCTTGCCAGCAAACCTGCTCCAGCGTGGGCTCCTCTCTCTCCACAGGTCCTGCCAGGAGCGTGCTCCAGCATGGGCTTCCCACAGGGTCACAGCCTCCTTTGGGCACATCCACCTGCTCTTGTATGGGGTCCTCCACGGGCTGCAGGTGGATATCTGCTCCGCTGTTAACCTCCATGGGCTACAGGGGGACAGCCTGCCTCACCATGGTCTTCACCATGGGCTGCAGGGGAATCTCTGCTCTGGCACCTGGAGCACCTCCTCCCCCTCCTTCTTCAGTGACCTTGGTGTCTGCAGAATTGTTCCTCTCACATATTCTCATTCCTCACTCCAGCTGCAGTTTGAGTCCTGGTTTTTTTTTTTCTTCCCTTCTTAAATATGTTATCACAGAGGTGCTACCACTGTCACTGATTGGCTCAGCTTTGGCCAGTGGTGGGTCTGTCTTGGAGCTGGCTGGCATTGGCTCTATCAGACATAGGGGAAGCTTCTAGCAGCTTCTCACAGAAGCCACCCTTGTAGCCCCCCCACTCCCAAAACCTTGCCACACAAGCCCAATATAGGAGGCTTTTAAAATTTTTAGTCATTGCCCTTTCTTTATAGATCATGTTCTGTATCTTCTGGACGGGCCCGGTTTCTATTGTCCACTTCTGCTTGTTTCTGATGATACAGTGCTGCTCTATCATGATCTTTTTAGGGTTGTCACTGTCTGGATTTATGCCATATTCCAACCCAAGATCCCTCAGGGCCTCAAAACTGATATTTTCTCATTTTCTTGCATTTAGAGTGATGCCTTTAACCTTTAAACAACACTTTCCCCCAGACTGCAAGTAGCCGTAGGATTTGGGGCCTGATCACCCTAACTCTGCAATGTGCTCATCGGGCAGCAACTCGCTCGTCAACTCGCCTAAATAGTCACCCAGTGAGTGGATTCCAGTCCCCCAGATGACTCATGAATATCACAAGGTGTGCTGGTTTTGGCTGGGATAGAGTTAATTTTCTTCATAGTAGCTGGCATAGTGCTGTGTTTTGGATTTGTGATTAAAACAGTGTTGATAACACAGGGATGTTTTGCTTTACCTATTTAAACTGTCTTTATCTCAATCCACAGGTTTTATCACTTTTACCCTTCCGATTCTCTCCCCCATCCCACTGGTGAGGGGAGTGAGTGAGTGGCTGTGTGGTGCTTAGTTGATGACTGGGGTTAAACCAGGACACAGGGTCTGTGTCGTGATAAAGGCAACTGTCTTGCAAGTCATGTAAGAGATTATAAAGCTCTAGACGCGCATATGCAGTGGTGAAGAAAGCTATAAAAATGTTAGTGTTGCGCTCCAGGGTCATACATCCTTTGGCATGCTTCTATGGGACGGTGGCTGTGTCCTCATCAACAGAATCAAAAGAGGACACATCATAAGCCAGAGAAAAGCAGTAAGCATACAACTCATCTGGTTCTTTTACAACGGTGGTGTGGGGTAAGTTGGATCTCTGTCATTTTCCCCACAGAGAATTTAAGAACAGTTTTGCAATTCGCATCTGGCAGGGTTTTTCTTCATATGTTTGGGCTGCAAAACAACATCTCCTTTCTGCCTGTAATCTTCAACATATTTAGCTTTTTTGTCATCATTTGTGCACCAGCCTGGGTAGCCTGAAACATCCTACTTCTGATGGAGGTGGGTTTTTATATAATCTGAGAAAAAACTGCTACCTCTCTGTTCAAAATGCCAGATCTCATAGATGTCAAAAATCCTGTAGCCTTTCTCCAGAGCCTTGTTCAGTTCCGGGGAACACCATGTACCCACAAAGGCTCTTTCTTCGTCACTGTGAGTGCATGCTCTCTTTAGGCAGTCCATCTTTTGCTGTGTTGTGTAGTATAAATATCTAAAGGTGGCCCCTGCCAGAGGGCGCCAGTCATTTTCATTGTAGCATTGATACAGCTATGGAAAAAAACACCCAGTAAATTAAAAGCTGTTGGCACTCCGTCAATGACTGCATAGCCATCCAAGAAGTAGGATCCTACTTGATATTCACTACCTTGTAACACATGATGGATTTGAATATTTTCCTTTTCGATCACATACATAAGCCATTGAATAGAGGGAGTCAAATATCTCTTTTTCGCCTGATGATGGCCATCTGAAGGGAGGAGTGCTACTGCATAAGGTTTAGAGAAACATAAACCAATACATGGACATGGAAGTAGAGGCCAGAGTAGTATACTGAAAGGGATCTATACAGCATTAAACCTTCACCTTTTCACTGCTCTCTTTCTCATAGAATGTTGTCTGGGTCTGGCTGGGCTGGAGTTAACTTTCCTCATAGCAGCCATTATAGTGCTGTGCTTTGTATTTGTAGCTAGAAAGGTGTTGATAACACACCAACATTTTGGCTACTGCTGAGAAGTGCTAACAGAGCATCAAGGCTGCCTCTCTAACTCCCCCACCCAAAAGGCCAGTAGGCTGGGGGTGGGCAAGAGGTTGGGAGGGGACATAGCCAGGACAGCTGACCCAAACTGGCCAAAGAGATATTCCATACCATATGATGTCATGCTCAGCAATAAAAACTAACAGAAAGGAGGATGAAGGGGGGGACATTTGTGGTTATGGCGTTTGTCTTCTAAAACAACCGTGACACATACTAAGGCCCTACTTTCAAGGAAGTGGCTGGACATTGCCTGCTGATGGGAAGTAATGAATAAATTTCCTCTTTTTGCTTTGCTTCTGTATGCTGCCTTTGCTTTTCTTATTAAACTGCCTTTATCTCACCCACGAGCTTGTCCATCTTTTGTTGAGGAGGGGGAGTGAGAGACCAACTGGGTGGGGTCTGGCAGCAAGCCAAAGTCAACCCACCACAAATGTGCAACAGGTCATGACCATAATCTCATTCTGGTATGATCTGCAAGCCTCCCTCAAAATTTATATCTTGTTGGCAATAGTAACTCAGTTCTTTCTGCAAGTCAAAAATCTTCTCCTGATTAGTTGTGTGCCATGCCAAGAACTGTATTTTCTCTTCAAGCATCATGCTGTCCACCGAATAATATTCTGGTGGTGGAAGAGGGCCCACTTAAATTGATTTTCAGCAGTGTTGGAAAAAATGAGGGAATAACCTTTGCAGCCCTCAATACTCAAAGCTTGCAGAAGGCTGCTTAGTTTCATGCGTAAAAAATTTACAGTCTATGAAGCATATACTCAGGCTGAGTACTTCTATGCACATAAGTTTACCACCTTGGGTGATTAATTGCATATCAGTTTTCTCCTTCAGAAGCTGACTAACAATAAAATAGCCATCATAGCCTTTGGCATTATGCACTAGGAATGTGTAGCCCTGAAACTTTGTGTCCATAAACAACCCAATAAAGTCTACAAGATGTGTATCCCCTTTAAACGCCCATTCTCCTTCTTCTTCATCCCAAGGGGCATCTGGTGCTAACTCTATGGCAAAACTGTAGTTTGGGAAATGTGTTCTGGTTTCCTGCATACATTCCATGTTACAGATAATATAGCCCTGCCCTGCTTCTGGATTTTTGATCATGGGGATGAAACACTGGTGCTGGTTTACGTTGCAGATCTGTTCATAGCATGTTACATACTTCCAGCCTTTACATTTGTGTTGGTTTTCTACATAGGCCTTATACTTCTCACAGAAAATCATAGCAAATCAGTTTGGTCTTTTTTTTAAATAGCCAGGGCCTTGTGCCTCTGTAAGCATTCCCCAGACTTGTTGTTATGCAAAATAGCAGGAATGCATTCACATTCAGAAATGAACCACAACAATGCTGAAATTAATATCCTTTTATTCTGTATACTCACAAATTCCTCAGCGGGGGGGAAGCTCCAGGAGCACCCTGAAGGGCGGCATCAGGGAAGACCCAGGCATGGCAGAGCATCCACCCATGGTTGAGGCTTCAGCAGCTGTGAATTTCTAGGGTGTTTTTCTAAGGAGGGATTGTGTAATTTCTTCCATAAGCATACAATTGTCAGCGAAGTGATTTATGTGTGCACTAAATATAGGCTACTTTGTACTTGTTCCATACATCTGTGCATAGATATATTATCTATCTTTTGTTTGTATGTTTGCCAAGCCCTCAAGCAGTGGGACATATAGCTGAGCACATTTCTCTAGAGAACCGGGTGAATCGGTCAACATGAGGTACTCCTCCTCACCATTCTTGTTATTTAGTAGTTCCCAGTACGCTTGTACAACAGCCTGCAGCTGGGGCACCTTATCCTTGTCCCCAAGTTAACTGCACAGTTGTGAGACAAGCAGAGCCAGCAATAAGACAGCTGTGGCCATGGTTATACAGTGTATGACAAAACTTAGAGAAGTTTCTCACCCCAAATACCTTCCTGACTTCCTTAAAAGGAGGAAGCAGGTCCTGGAATATCTAAGACAGTTGTTTGACTTAAAAATCCCCCAAACCTTTTTCCCCTCGGACAGGAGGATAATGCATATATTAACATGTAGCAGATCCTCAAACAAGGGGATGTCACTCAGCATGACTGTCCTGTGTATAGGCTATCTCAGTTTGTCATGTAGCTGTTGCAGGTGAATTATTAAGAGAAGTCATTGATCCGGGGTTAACTAAAAGGGTTTTATTAATGATCAAACAATGATCAAATGGTAATTAATTGATGATTGAATGAAAATCAAATGGCGATTAAGTAATAATTGAATGTTAGTTAAACAGTGATTTAACAATGATTTGACAATGATTTAAATGATTTAAATGATAATTTAGATGGTGATTAGATGATGGTTTAGATGATTTAGACAGTAGTCAAACACTACTACTTACTGCACTTCGAATAATTAAGCTGTAGCTTGATATATATAAATGTTGCTAGCATACAATATACTTTTAGGCCTAATGTAAAATGTTGCTTACCTCGTTATAGATATCAGATGCTGGGTAAGGGGTCTCTCAGTCTCAAGGAGTAACCTTGAGAGGTGTCCCTGCTCAAGGGGGAGATCACCGCCATGCAGCCTGCTGCTGTACAGGAGAACTCAATGGGCTCAGAGGCAGGGCTACAAATATTTATAGTGTAAAGTGATTGACTTGTAGTCGAACACCCCTTTGGTGTATGTGCAGGTGTGCAGCTGTAGCAGTTTTAGTTTTGTCTAGTCCCAGCTCAGGCTGGTACTGTTAGCTCCTGATAAGACATGGCCTAGATTCCTTAGTTCCTGAGAAGATATGGCCTAGCACAGTTCACACAGCAAGGCTGATTTCAGTCAGGCCTACTTGTTAGTGATGCCTGAACCAAAGTACTGTTTACTCAGAGTGGGTGCATCTGTCACAGTAGCTCTTTTGCTCCGCTTAACAATTCTGCACTGCCAGATCCCTTACTGCTGTAAGCGCTGCAAGACTTCCAGCAAAACAGAGATTATTGTCACTGTTATTTAGATCAATTAAATAGAATCATAGAATGCTTTGGGTTGGAAGGGACCTTTAGAGGTCATCTAGCCCAACCCCCCTGCAGTGAGCAGGGACAGCTTTAACTAGATCAGGTTGCTCAGAGCCCCATCCAACCTGACCTTGAATGTTGCCAGGGATGGGGCCTCTACCACCTCTCTGAGCAACCTGTTCCAGTGTTTCACCACCCTCACTGTAAAAAATTTCTTCCTTATATCTAGTCTAAATCTACTTCTTTTAGTTTAAAACCATTACCCCTTGTCTTATCGCAACAGGCCCTACTAAAAAGTCTGTCCCCATCTTTCTTATAAGCCCCCTTTAAGTATTGAAAGGCCGCAATAAGGTCTCCCCGCAGCCTTCTCTTCTCCAGGCTGAACAACCCCAACTCTCTCAGCCTTTCCTCATAGGAGAGGTGTTCCATCCCTCTAATAATTTTTGCGGCCCTCCTCTGGACCTGCTCCAACAGGTCCATGTCTTTCCTGTGCTGAGGACTTCAATAGCACTGCTTCTTGTCTATAATTTTGGAATGGGAGATAGACAGTGGGATTCTGCACACACCACTCCCAACAACCTTTACAATAATGACAGCCAGGCAGGATGTCTAATCAAAACACAGCTCGCTCTTACTTTGCAGGAGAGCACAGACCCAGTTCAAACAGTTTGCAGCATTCTGCTTGTTTAAATTATTAGTGGGCGAATATAAAGAGCGATGCACACCAATAGCTTCAAGACAGAGCTGAGCGTAATCATCAGGTTCAAACAACTGGCATAAATGGTCAAAAATTTGCTCTACATCTTAAACAAATGTTTCATAAGCTTCATGTAGTGGTACCTGATCTAAATTAACAAATCTGTATTCCTCTACATATCGCCTAGCCCTGAACCTCCCACATTCGTGCTCCATGGAAGCAATGGGGTGGTCTGCTACATTTGAAGGTGGGGATAAAGCTGGGCTTTCAAATGCTCCCTCAGGACTTGGGAGTGCAGCAGGTGGCCCCCCTGTGAAACATCCTCATTGTGTTCAACAGCATCTTGCATTGCAGAGGGCTGCAGTAACTGGAGAGTCCCTTCCAGGGTGTCATCTTCTACCCTAATAGGAGACGTTCACTGGCCCACCACATTCAGAAAAGCAGTTTGCATTTAAGGGCCCTTGTGGTCCCTTGCCAACAAGACACTTGCAGTGACTCAAAATTTGTTTAACTTTTCAATTAGCAGGCCTCAGAACTAATGGCCCCATCAGCCCTTTCGTGACCAGCATCCTGTCTGCTACTCCTTTGTGCCTGAAAATAATCATGGTCTTTCAGCTCTGCAACACCTCCATTGCTCTTACTGATCTGCTTTCTCTTTCTGCAGTAGCTGTGATCTCCAAGAACATAGGGGTGTGGTCTGTGTCCCAAAGCCTGGGTTTTGCTGCTTTTGCAGTAATCATTGTCTAACAGGACAGTCTTGATTGCATGCTCGGTCTTCTGCCTCTTCTTTGCAGCATTGCCCTAAGGAAAAGAAAGCACATAAAGCTCCAGCCTGCAGCCCATGATGGTCTTACAGGTAGCTGTAAGATCCTCCACAACCATGGGGAAAGGGAGCTCCCCTCCCACCACCCACCCTCTCTGTGTGAAACTTATCTTGAAATTCAGTCTGCATTTCACAGGCCCATTGTTCAATTCTTCTGGTTCACATGGTCTTTTTGGGAATCTCTTAGGGTCTTTTTCTTATTGTCCCCATGTTCTTCTGAAGATGGCATTTTGTTCTGGTTTTCCATTTCTGCAGACAGTGTTGCCTGTGTCTTGCAGCACTGTGCAAATCCCAAAGTCTGCCCCAGCAATACTGCATGGTCATTCTGTTGGGCTGGGCCCAGATGCGGGGGCCACTCAGTCCAGCTCACAGGACTGGGCTCTTCTTCACATGTGACAAGATTTGTGCCAGGGGCCCCTTGGTGGGCCTCCTAGGAGGGGGCCGTAGCCCTTGGGCATGTTCCAATTTGTCTGTGCCCCTCCACTCCTTTTGGAGCCACTCCACCCTCTTGAAGTTCCCACTAACCCCAGACATGTTAGGACTTGTCCTGCAGACTTGTAAAGTGGGGGGCCCCAAACCTGCATTTTGCTTTAGTTTAATTCCTTTCTATTCACATTTAAACTTTAATTATTCCTTCCATTAGCTCTTATTAAAGAATCTTTTATTAATTTTTAATTTTTTGGGTAAAACCTGGCTGGATGGCTGGACGGCTGGACCATTCACTCCATGGTGAATGGAGTTAAATCCACTTGGCGGCCGGACACAAGTGCTGTTCCCCAGGGCTCAATATTGGGGCCATTTCTGTTTAATATTTTTTTCAATGATCTGGACAAGGGGATCAAGTGCACCCTCAGTAAGTTTGTGGATGACACCAAGTTGGGTGGGAATGTTTATCTGCTTGAGGGTAGGAAGGCTCTACAAATGGATCTGGACAGGCTAGACTGATGGGCCGAGGTCAACTGTATGAGATTCAACAAGGCTAAGCGCTGGGTCCCGCACTTGAGTCACAACAACCCCATGCAATGCTACAGGCTTGGAGAAGACTGGCTGGAAAGCTGGCCATCGGAAAAGGACCTGGGGGTGTTGGTCGACAGCCGGCTGAATATGAGCCGGCAGTGTGCCCCAGGTGGCCAATAGCATCCTGGCTTGTATCAGAAACAGTGTGGCCAGCAGGACTAGGGAAGTGATCATCCCCCTGTAGTCATAGAATCATAGAATCATAGAATGCTTTGGGTTGGAAGGGACCTTTAGAGGTCATCTAGCCCAACCCCCCTGCAGTGAGCAGGGACAGCTTTAACTAGATCAGGTTGCTCAGAGCCCCATCCAACCTGACCTTGAATGTTGCCAGGGATGGGGCCTCCACTACCTCTCTGGGCAACCTGTTCCAGTGCTTGACCACCCTCACTGTAAAAAAAATTCTTTCTTATGTCTAGTCTAAATCTATTCTTCTTTAGTTTAAATCCATTACTCCTTGTCCTGTCACAACAGGCCTTGCTAAAAAGATTCTCCCCATCCTTCCTGTAGGCCCCCTTTAAGTATTGGAAGGCCGCAATAAGGTCTCCCCGCAGCCTTCTCTTCTCCAGGCTGAACAACCCCAACTCTCTCAGCCTGGCCTCATAGGAGAGGTGCTCCAGCCCTCGGATCATTTTGGTGGCCCTCTTCTGGACCCACTCCAACAGCTCCATGTCCTTCTTGTGCTGAGGGCCCCAGAGCTTGACGCAGTACTCCAGGTGGGGTCTCACCAGAGCAGAGTAGAGAGGCAGAATCACCTCCCTCGACCTGCTGGCCGCGCTTCTTTTGATGCAGCCCAGGATACAGTTGGCTTTCTGGGCTGCATGTGCACATTGCCGGCTCATGTCCAGCTTTTCATCTACCAGTACCCCCAAGTCCTTCTCCGCAGGGCTGCTCTCAATCCCTTCATCCCCCAGCCTGTATTGATATCGGGGGTTGCCCCGTCCCAGGTGCAGGACCTCGCACTTGGCCTTGCTGAACCTCATGAGGTTCACACAGGCCCACCTCTCCAGCTTGTCCAGGTCCCTCTGGATGACATCTCATCCTCCTGGGGTGTCAACCGCACCACTCAGCTTGGTGTCGTTTGCAAACTTGCTGAGGGTGCACTCGATCCCACTGTCTATGTCATTGATGAAGATGTTAAACAGCACCGGTCCCAGTACGGACCCCTGAGGGACTCCACTTGTCACTGGTCTCCATGTGGACATCGAGCCATTGACCACGACCCTCTGGATGAGACCATCCAGCCAATTCCTTATCCACCATACAGTCCACCCATCAAACCCATATCTCTCCAATTTAGAGAGAGGGATGTTGTGGGGGACTGTGTCGAAGGCTTTACAGAAGTCCAAGTAGATGACATCCATTGCTTTTCCCTTGTCCACTGATGCAGTCACTCCTTCATAGAAAGCCACTAGGTTGGTCAGGCAGGACTTGCCCTTGGTGAATCTGTGCTGGCTGTCTCGAATCACCTCCCTGTCCTCCATGTGCTTGAGCATATCTTCTAGAAGGATCTGCTCCATGATCTTCCCAGGCACAGAGGTGAGGCTGACAGGTCGGTAGTTCCCAGGGTCCTCCTTTCTTCCCTTTTTAAAAATGGGCACAACATTCCCCTTTTTCCAGTCAGCAGGGACTTCACCTGCCTTCCATGACTTTTCAAATATCATGGAGAGTGGCTCAGTGGTACTGGTGAAGCTGCACCTTGAATACCATGTTTAGTTTTGGGCCCCTCAATACAAGACAGACATTATACTTATTTGTGTGTGTGTGTGTGTGTATATTTACATCTGAGCGCTTCCTGTTCCAAAGGAAGGACGCAGAAAATCAGTGTGTCAAGAAACAGCTTTTAGCCAATCACAGGGCAGTATGAAAACAAATGGGTTATGATTTTTAAAAAAATGGCAGCTGAAACAAAGTTTTGACCCCCATGTGTATGTAGTGGAAGGGACTTCCTGTTCTGATGTACTTCTGGGTAAACTGGAAAGGGTGGCTTGTCCTGCTAGCTAATCACAACAGACCACATGACTGGAAGAGGGACATGACTTCCCAGGCAAATGGTACACGGGGCAGCTTGCAAGGAGGGGGACAGATTTCTGACGGAAGCTGGGGCAACTGTCGCTTATTATCTTGAATAAAAGTTGTCCCTAAACTACTGGCCAGTATCAGACTGCATCTTTTCTAGTGCAGATAAACAGTCAATCCTGCCACTGCTAATGAGGGTCAGCAGAAATATGTCAAAAAGATTATCATGCAAGTGATATTGTATCTTACCATATTTGCCTTCATTTGAATGAATTCTCGAAAAATGGTCTGGGATGCTGTCACCTGACACTAAGGAGGCAGACAGGTTCTTTTAGGGATCCTTGGCAGAATGATGACGGCACTAAATCGTCAAGCAGAATTAATGTAGTACAATTTATAGGTAGCGTAATACAGAATACATAATACAACTTAACTTATAAATTCTAATCACATAGACCTTAATTTAACTTATAAATTCTAATCATCTGGACTCTCTGCAGATTGGGTCAAATCTTAATACATGGTTTGCTGTATCAATATAACAATCATAATCTAGGCTTGAAAATCATATAAAAGAATACAAGTCACTCAATCCTCGGAGGAAGCAGATGACAGTGGAGGCATCCCTGGCCACTGGGGATTCATGGGTCTCACTGTCCAGCAGCAGTTCCAGTCCAAGTTCCCCACTTAGGACTTGTAACTGCTTGATTTTATAGACAGTGCTCTGTGTGCTGTTATGCTTCCCTGTTCTGTGACAGGGTCATCAAAAACACCTCATTGGCCGGGTGCCTGGGACCTTCAAGGCCAGTAAGGAAGGGAGTAGTTGGCCTGGCGCCCAGGAATCTTGAGGCCGGTAGAGAGGGGAAGAAGAAATCTGTTTGGTTTGTCTACTTGGTTCACAGGACCTTCAGGGCCTGATAATGAGGGGAAAGGGGACTAATATGTGACTGGCTCAGTCACAGAGAATGGCCTTTTGCCTTATAAAATGGTTTTAGTTATGCTAACCACATTGCAGGGGTCAGAAGCAGGGGGTACCGGTCACAGATATTCAAACCTATGGAGTGCAGCCATCCTTGGTGCTCCTGATGTGCTCTGCATGCCCTGGGTGCCCTTTCCAAAGCTTTCTCTTCTCCCTGTGTGCAAATATAGGCTTTTTTTTCCCCATATTCTACTGCAGTATCTTTACTTATTCCAAGCAGTACTTTAATCCTTTGCAAGTACCTGTTATTATTTATCAGATGATGTGAGATTCTGCAGAGTGAATGGCCTTATGTAAATGTTTTATGACATTACACTGTTGTTATGATTTCTTATTTTAGGTAGCAGCTCCTTATGTTATTTCTACTCCAATGACAATTTACCAAAACCCCAGTCGTATTACAAAGATGGCAGAAGAGTTTGTTAGTGAATCGATGGATTACATCACTTTTCAAAATGAAATTTTTGGATCTTTAGCCCATGAAATATTGGCAATTTAATTTGATAGTTTGTAAATGGAGCCCAAAGACAGCCAAAGCTGTCTAGGCTCAGCAGGGTTCTTTTGAACTGATTTCAAGTACCTCAGGATTAGACTTGAAATGAGAAATGGTGGATAGCTTGTTAAGGCTAATATGACACTAGTAAACTACGAAGGGAGGAAGATACTAGTAACATGCAGTAGTATCAGCAAAGTATGGCATTCTATGCTTTCAATGACCTTTGTGAACACCTAGTTAATTTCTTTCAAGAGCCTTCTGTAATCTTTTGTCTTTGTATTGGTTTTGCTTGATTGTTTTGAAGGCATGTGTTCTGTAGCTCATCCCTTTATGGATATTCCACAGTGACAGATTTCAAGAAACAGTCCTGCATGCATTTGCCAGGTATCTGAAGAAGAGGTGGAAGAACCCCTAACAGAGTTATTTTGGGGGGAAGATACACAATTGGAAACCTCAGAAAGATGCATTTGTAGTGCCTCTGTGTGTGTGTGAATGGGGAAGGAATCAAATCAGTTTAAAGTATAACGCCATCCAAATCACTTATCAAGGATTAATTTGATCCAATTATTAAGCAAATTCGTTAATGTCCCTTTCCAAACACCGCAACATTTACTAGAGCTGTTCCAGCGACTCTGGACTTTAGATAGGTTCTAAGAAATGCTGCTGCTGCTGTTGCTGTTTTAAGAGATGCTTGGAGGCCACAGATATTTGTACTCATTTGATGTTCACAAATAAGATAACTCACTTTATTTCCAAACTTGTTCATAGTTTATTTTGACGCTTTCAGAGAGTGCTTTGTATCTTTGGTTTCTTCAGAAAAGACAAGAAAATTTGCAAAAAGAAAAAAAAGGAAGCTTTTGGGGGGAATGTACACACTGGAGCTTTGGAAATCTGCAGCCATAAAAAAATTATTACTGCCAAGAGTCTATGAAAGACTTCTTCCTCTGCAGTATTTGATATGAGCTGGAGGAGGCAGGAGCATGGGCAAAAATATGCAGTAATTCTGTGTTCCTGGATGAAAGCAGAAGGCAAACTTCTTGATTTTAGATATCATTTATTCAGATCTATTTCAGTTTGTTAAAAATCAGGAGTTTTAATGCATCTTCCAGTTTTGCAGATGTATTTTGTTTCTGCATTTCAAAAAGCTTTTTTTGTAAAGCTGCCTTAAGATAGCAAACGCCTTACTGATAAAAAAAAGCATATGTTGATGTTTCTTGGTCAAATGTGACCTGACAGAATCTCTCTAATATTTGCTACACAGGATGGAGAGGAATAACTAAATATATCCTATTGGCTCCAGAAATTCCTGCATGCCGCATTGAATCTAGTGAAAAATACAGAATCTAGTGAAAAATATAGGCAACACCACACAGACTTATGATAGAACATCACAAGTCCCAACTTTCCTCACTTGTCTCCTATACTTATTGCTGTAATTTTCACAAAGAACAATTAATAATTGTGCTGAAATCTCTGAACTGAAATAATAAAAGTAATAATATATAAAATGTCATGGTTTAGCCCCAGCCAGCAACTAAGCACCACACAGCCGCTCACTCAGTCTCCCTACCCTGATGGGATGGGGGAGAGAATCGGAGGAGTAAGAGTGAGAAACACTCCTGGGTTGAGATAAGAACAGTTTAATAATTGAAATAAGGTAAAAATAATAATAACAATATAATAATGATAATAATAATAATAATATACAAAGCAAGTGATGCACAATGCAATTGCTCACCACCCGCCGACCGATACCCAGACAGTTCCCGAGCAGCAATCGCTGCTCCCCGGCCAACCCCCCCAGTTTATATACTGAGCATGATGTCATATGGTATGGAATAGCCCTTTGGTCAGTTTGGATCAACTATCCTGGCTGTGCCCCCTCCCAGTTTCTTGTGCACCTGGCAGAGCCTGGGAAGCTGAAAAGTCCTTGACTAGCATAAGCAGTACTTAGCAACAACTAAAACATCAGTGTGTTACCAACATTCTTCTCATACTAAATCCAAAACACAGCACTATGCCAGCTACTAGGAAGAAAATTAACTCTATCCCAGCCAAAACCAGGACAGTATCCACCCCTTATTCTATACCATCCACGTCATGCCCAGGTCCTACCCTTTCCAATGCATTCCAATCAATCACCACCATTTTCCCTATTTTGATATATACACACAGATATCATTCCCTTCATCTATGGGCCATCCCTCTAAAATGTCCATTGAGTTCATTTAGCCCATGACTTTGGGTTCCATGTGTCATCACAGTCTTTCAGAGCAGGAGAGGTGGTGTGCAGTGTTGGATTGTTGCATGCTGAAGCCAGTTCTCATTCCAACATGGTTTCATCAAAGTTCATTTTCATTAAGCTGGGCAATTCTTACTGTAATACCATTGATGTGGCATATAGCAATCATAACATACAGTATTATATACTTAACACTAGCATACTATATTATTATATTAACATACAGTTAAGAGATAACATAAGGTAACTGATAACATACAGTTAAGAGATAACACGCAGTATTATTTTTCATGTGCACTACAGGGACTTTATCCCCCTCTACAGTATGTAAAAGTTTTGATTGGGCAGGGCCAGCTCGATTGGCAGATCCCCTGGTGTTGACTAACCAGGTGGCTTTTGCTAAATGCGTATCCCAATGTTTGAATGTCCCACCACCCATTGCTCTCAGGGTAGTCTTTAACAGTCCATTGTATCGTTTGATTGTCCCAGAGGCTGGTGCATGATAAGGGATGTGATATACCCACTCAATGCCGTGCTCTTTGGCCCAGGTGTCTATGAGGTTGTTTCGGAAATGAGTCCCGTTGTCTGACTCGATTCTTTCTGGGGTGCCATGTCGCCACAGGACTTGCTTTTCAAGGCCCAGGATGGTGTTCCGGGCGGTGGCATGGGGCACGGGATATGTTTCCAGCCATTCGGTGGTTGCTTCCACCATGGTGAGCACATGGCACTTGCCTTGGCGGATTTGTGGGAGTGTGATATAATCAATCTGCCAGGCCTCCCCATATTGATATTTTAGCCATCATTCACTATACCCGAGGGGCTTGAACCTCTTGGCTTGCTTGATTGCAGCGCATGTTTCACACTAAGGAATAACCTGTGCAATACTGTCCATAGTTAGAGTCCACCCCTCGATCACAAGCCCATCTATATGTTGCATCTCTTCCTTGATGGCCTGAGGCATCATGGGCCCACCAAGCTATAAATAGTTCACCCTTATGCTACCAGTCCAGATCCACCTGAGCCACTTCAATCTTAGCAGCCTGATCCACCTGCTGGTTGTTTTGATGTTCTTCAGGGGCCCCACTCCTGGGTACATGAGCATCTACGTGACATACTTTTACAACCAGGTTCTCTACCCGGGCAGCAATATCTTGCCATAATGCGGCAGCCCAGATGGGTTTGCCTCTGCGCTGCCAGTTGCTTTGCCTCCATTGCTGCAACCACCCCCACAGGGCATTTGCCACCATCCATGAGTCAGTATAGAGATAAAGGACTGGCCATTTCTCTTGGTCAGCAATATCTAAAGCCACCTGGATGGCTGTCACCTCTGCAAACTGACTCGACTCCCCTTCTCCTTCAGCAGTTTCTGCAACTTGTCGTATAGGACTCCATACAGCAGCTTTCCACCTCCGGTGCTTTCCCACAAGACAACAGGACCCATCAGTGAACAGGGCATATTGTTTCTCATTTTCTGGCAATTTATTATACAGTGGGGCCTCTTCAGCACGTGTCACCTTCTCCTCTGGTGATATTCTAATGTTTTTGCCTTCTGGCCAGTCCATGATCACTTCCAAGATTCCTGGGCGACTGGGGTTTCCTATTCGAGCCCGTTGTGTGATCAGTGCAACCCACTTACTCCACGTAGCATCAGTTGCATGATGTGTAGAGGGGACCCTCCCTCTGAACATCCAGCCCAGCACCGGCAGTCGGGGTGCCAGCAGGCACTGAGCATGACGACATATGGTATGGAATAGCCCTTTGGTCAGTTTGGTCAGTTTGGATCAACTATCCTGGCTGTGCCCCCTCCCAGTTTCTTGTGCACCTGGCAGAGCCTGGGAAGCTGACAAGTCCTTGACTAGCATAAGCAGTACTTAGCAACAACTAAAACATCAGTGTGTTATCAACATTATTCTCATCCTAAATCCAAAACACAGCACTATGCCAGCTACTAGGAAGAAAATTAACTCTATCCCAGCCAAAACCAGGACAAATGGCTCAGTTTATTTTTAAACCAGTGTGTAGTCATCCTGACCAGAAGACCATTGTACATTGAAGGGTTAGTGAGCCACATAACAGTTAACCTACTTAGGCCCAGGCCTATGCTGTGTTGTGCTGCATGTAAAGCTTGGCCTTCAGGCCTGTGTTGCGCTGTGCATACGGCCACAGGATAAACTTAGTCTGTTGATTGCAACAGAGGAGCCTGCAGGCAGCTCCCACTCAGTTCTGGCAATTACATCACCTGTGTGGCCTTGCCTTTATCTGAAATTGCAGCAAGAAGCTCTTATGCAAACACCTTTCCTGTTTAACAGCAGAAATGATGAACAGAGTTGTTTTCTTCTAAGAAAAATCCTATAATAGCATGAATGACCAAAATGGAGTAACCCTTCCACGGATGGGATCTACATGGCTTGCTGCACCCTCATCAATGTTCAATGCTGCACAGCTCAGGGTTCCCAGAACCTGAAGGGATGTAGTGTTATCTATACTGTCCTCTCCTTTATAGTGTTAGCTCTAATAAATAGCCTTTTAAAATGATACTTTACAGAGTGTGAGTGCCTTTCTTACTGGGATCATAACAAACCAGCACCTTCAGGCACAAAACACTAGTCTCACTAGAAAAAAGTTCTCAACTATGAGCACATGGGAATTCCAGCATCTATAAGCACTCGCATTGTAGAAATAGAAAAAAAAAAAATTTCTGCAGATCTGTATTGGGTGTAAGGCAAGGTTTTGGTAGGGGGGGGGGCTGCAGGGGTGGTCTCTTGTGAGACGAGACCAAGGGTTGCCCTGTGCTGAACACAGCCAGTTCCACCTGGCTTGGCAATGGACCCACCGCTGGCCAAAGATGAGCCAATCAGTGTAGTTGGTGATGCCCCTGTGAAAACATATTTAAGAAAGGGCAAAATGCTGCACAGGCAGTGATTAGTGAGGAAAAAAAGTGTGAGAAACAACCCTGTGAACACCAAAGTCGAAGGAGGAGGAGGGGGAGGGGGAGGGGGAGGAGGTGCTCCAGGCACTGGAGCAGATATTCCCCTGCAGCCCATGGAGGACCCTACACCGTAGCAGTTGGATATTTTCTGAAAGAACTGCAGCCTGCAGAGACCCCACGCTGGATCAGATTTTTTTTCCTTAAGGACTGCAGCCCATGAAGAGGACCCACGCTGGAGCAGGGGAAAAGTGTGAGGAGGAAGGAGCAGCAGAGAGGAACTGTTATGGACTAAACACAACACCCCATTCCCCCTGCACCACTGAGGGGGGGAGGTAGAAGAGTCAGGAATGAAGGAGTAAAGTTGAACCTGAGAAAAAGGGGGAGGGGGCAGGAAGGTGTTTTTCACCATCGTACTCCTTTTTTAATTGGCAATAAATTAAATTAATTTTCCCCAACTCGAGTCTGTTTTGCCTGTGATGGTAATTGGAAAGTGATCTCCCTGTCTTTATCTTGACCCACAAGCTTCTCCATCTTATTTTCTCCTGCTGAGGAGGGGGAGTGAGAGAGTGGCTGAGTGGGTGTCTGGCAGCCAGCCAAGGTCAACCCACTACACCATCTCTAGATTAAAGCTGCTTCAAGAAGTTCTAGGCACTACTGTTGTCCCAAATGGGGCTCGCTTACCCGGTGTGCAATAAGCCAATCTTCACACACTGAGATGAGATATTGTTTTATTTAATTTCTGCACAGAGATGGGTGCTAGGTGGTAATTCCACAAAGCTGGCACACCAAATCGTTGTCAGCCTCTATTTATACACATTCATTACCATATTTAATTCCCTAATACATATGCAGTGCTATGATTGGTTAAAATCTCTTTGCCTACTATTTAAATTAATGAGCATGCTCAGTTGTCCTTCAGTTTGAGTCTGGGGTGTAATTGTGGTAGGGGTCTCATGAGTCGGTGGTCGTGATCTCCCCCTGCTGGAATTACCTGTCCCCTGATTTCTTTCTTGGCAGATCTTAAATGACTTCTCGTGGTTTACTGATCAAGTCAGTAATACATCACCTAGACTTCTGCTCTCGGACAATCTGTTAACTTCAGCAAAACCATATTGTATAATTTAGTTAGGGTCACCTTAGACTTCTGCTCTCAATCTGTTAACTAAACAAAAGCATAGTTAGGGTAGGGCTTTACAATGGACATCTATAGCAGCATGTTTTGGACAACACTACTTGCTTACTTGTTTTGGGCTGCCACATTGTTACCTCAAACATATATATTTTTCTTGGATGAAATGGAAATAGTGCAGGAGTTAGTAGTAGTTAAGGAAGGATCACAGTTAGGAGTGGAAACTAACACATAATGTGTAGGCCAGATAAGAGGGTATTAGCAATGCATGCCTCACCAACGAGTACCTCCTCAAAAGAATACAAATCTGTAGAACTTCAAGGACTGACAATGGAAACATCCTGCTACAAAGAAGGTTGTAAAGATAAGGGAAGGGCACAAATGTGAGGTCAGCAGTGATAAAAGGGAACATCTTGCCCCAGAAGATCCTGAGAAATCAGGCGATTGCCGAAGCATGATAACTGGGGGAAAGGTAATTCCGGCAGGGGGAGATTGCGACCACCGACTCAACTGAGGGACGAAAGGACTACCCCCCCGCCACTCCTTTTGAGCATGTGCAGTGAATTAAAATCACACTGTAGCTTTAAAATTAAGCAGAAAAGATACAGACTAATGGAAGAAGAGGATGCTCAGTCAGTGCAATGATTATGTATTAGATAGGCGTGGTGTGTTAACTGTCACCTATAAATGTCAAAATGAACTTCAAGAGGTGTGCTTGATTTGTGGAAATATTCCACCTTGCACCCGGTGCCGAATAAAGTAATGCCTGTTTCTTAATATAGAAATAAAGTGTTAAGGAGTTTTATTCCCAATTTCGGTGACATCACATCAGATCTGGCCTTTGTTTCAAAGGAATTCTCAAAGTTTTGGTCAGACAACTACTAAAAAAATTGGTCTCTCAACATGCTTGAGAAGGTTTACTTATAATAGTCAAATTTCAACAAACAGGAAACATAAACACCTATATGTTCTGTGATATGTCAGAATGATAGGATTATAGCAATGAGGAAGAGAAGGATTAAGAATTGCCAAACACCACTGAAGGGGAAACTCAAATTGTAACTGCTCAGCAGTGGTAATTTGTGACCAAGGAATGATCTGGCATGGAAGGCAAGAAGGCCTAACAGCAGAAGGGGTTAAACTGGCTGGAAGCAGGAATGCCAGAGACAGAAGGACTCCCAGTAAGGGAGTGAAGTTTCCCTCAGTCCTGAGATAAGAAATGCTGCAGTATTGTTTTGTAAAGATCCTGGAATGCAAGTGCTCAGGAGCCACCTGTGGGCAGCAGAACTGGCTCTGGGGGATTGACCCAGTGCTGGGCCAAGGCACCCCATGCCTACACTCACGGGACTGGTACTGGTACAAGTGTATATAAGGAATGGGCTCGTGACGTGACGCATGTTTGCAGACTCCTTGTAGAACCACTTATGGCGGTAGGACTGTCCAATGCACTGATCATTTTTTTTTTTTAATTTAAGCACAAACATGTGTTTAATTCGCCTCAAGGGGTACAATAAAAATTCCCCAACACCACACACATGTAAACTAAAGTTGAAAGTTAAATCAACTTTTTATTCAAAGCACCTATTAAAATGACAGCGCATTTACTCTTCTGCTGTTAAGTCATGCCAAACTACAGCGTAATCTTATGAAGCATAGAACACTTCAATATTTCTTGTATGCAGTCATTTTTTAATAAACCAAAAAGCAGTCTTCTACCTCAGGTTTTTTACTTGTTATTTTACCCAAAATTTGTTACTTACACAAAAGTACTTGAGCTGTCTGAATTTTTCCTACAGCTACATAGAATTCAGTGTATTTGTCATACTGAAAGAAGTATTGTGCAAGTTGTCAAAAGCATTACAGCTGATTGGGAAAATCAGTTCTATTGAATTAAGTTATGACTTGGATCTGCAACTGGCTGGTTATTAGTCTTGTGCCGTGTGAAATACCACTCACAAGCAATTCCAAGTTATGACTCACAAGTACAACAGATTCATGCTCAAGGCTCATTTTGGGATCAGACTATTTGTATGCAGCTAACTGAACAGTCAAAAGCATGTAACTGAGAAATTCTAAACCCACACCCATGAACTGCCAGGTATTTTTACATAGGCTAAGAAGCCTGAAACGACTACGAAGTGTTTCATTTTTTTAAGCTCAAAAGATCAAAACCAAAGTGTATTAATACATTATTTTAAACAAACAGGGTTAATACAATTTACTACCACAACAGGTATCAATTATCAGAGAACATAACCCAACAATTGCAGTTTCTGCTGTAGAATTAGACTACTTTTCTGAAACAGCTGTATGCATCTAGTCAGTCTATATCAAGTAATTGAACAATGTTTTCTTTTTGCTTAAGAAAGAGGGAAAGTCTGAATTCTTATCTGAATTTCCTGACCTTCAATGAGAGGGAGGAGTTAAGAGCAAGCGGGTCAGTAAATATGACATTAACATTCCCTAAAGCAGTAGCTCAACTAAAGAGTTTATCCAATTTGGAAACAAAATTTCCGTAGCATATTAGGAATCTCTGGTTGCCTTCCAAGCAAAATACAGAAAGAGATCACCATGAGACAATGGTATTTGAAAGTACACAATACTCATGAGGTGACAAGATGTAGTGCTAAATGCTTTTTATCTGCATCTTAGAGCACTAGGCAGTGTTCTGTACCTTCATTTATTTGGGAAATATATGAAATCACACAGTTAACATACTCAAAACTACCTTTGGAAGCCTATTTTCTGGTTATATAGTGAATACTTTTTTGCCATGTTTAATTGATAGCTGTGCTACAGTTAGTGAACACAAAATTGGCATGTTATTCTGAAGTAAAGCAATAAGGCAGCTTTATGCACAGCAAGTATGGAGGCTTCTATTTGCTAATAATCATATATGAGCAATACTTTAAAACTTAGTGTTTGCTAATAGGAGATCTAAAATAGTTTAGTACAAATCAATACCACCCTGTCAATACTCCCTTTATTAACAAAAGCAAGTGCCAAATCACTAAAGGGTCCAAAAATATCTAAAAAAATATTACCAATTGTTTACCTTTGTCTAGACTTTGCAAGACTAATCATTTTCAGATAAACCCAACAATGTGCAAAAGTTCCTAACATCATACATTAGGAATAACAAGTGCTACTCAAACCAAGAGATTCTGCTGAGATCAAATAAAAAAACATAAAATAGCAAAGTCAAGTCTCATATCTTGAGCAGTTGCAGTGAAGATCCTGAACTATCTTACAGTTTCCTGCCCGAAGCAGTTTCTTCCCCTCTACGAGTTGAGATAATAGGTAAAAATATACTGACATTAGAAAATTTGGTTCCATTGCTGCTTACAGTATCTTCAGACCTACCACTTAATATAGTTTTGCTTAAACAGTGAGATACTTTCCCTTTTCTCAGCCTTCTTTGGCCACATGTACCATTCTGCTAACCACAAACACTGTGCTCAGAAAGTGCTTCCTGTGAAAACTGTTTCAAATAAATGAGTTAACCTTGCAAAAAATCTAGCTTCCCACAACATGAAGTTTGTCCACCCTGCATTATGCAGTTCCATATTTACAAGATACTTAAACTTTACATTTGTCTTTCACCTTACAAAAAGTGCAACTCTCCCACCCCGTGTTATGGGGCGACAACATTCTTCATAAATTCTACAGAACAGCAGCCTATGATAAGTAAATAAGGTGCTCAGATTATGCCCAGGATCTAACTGGTTAAGGACCACAAAGTACCACCATTTTGTAAAGGCAGACTCCATTCCTATGCTACTGACACAGTGGTGCCACAGCTAGGTTTGCAAGCTCAATAAGAGCCAATGCACCATGCATGCGTTCACGCTGTTCCTGGAGGCGGCGGTGAGCAGCTGAATGAGTGCTATTTTTCTCTTCATCATCCTCTTCGTCAGACTGAAGATATCCCATCGGGTCCTGCTGTTCCTGATCCATTTTCTGGATTGTTTTACTTTTCAAAGTGGGAGCACGCTGTTCTCTAGTCTCCCAGTATCTACAACATCAGAGGTGGAGAATGCTTTTAAATTATGTACAGCTTATGTCAGAACTACCATTCAAAGCTAGCAAAGACCTTCCAAGTATTGTCTTGCACATGACTAGTCACTGCATTTGTTTTTTTCTCTTTCAACCCTTTTATGGCACTATTTAAGCTGTCAGAAGCCTCCTTTATTCAGCATTTTAAATGCAGAAGTGCCCAAGGGATATCTGATCTTTCACACAGATCTTTCTGCTACATGGTATTCCCACCAGTCAGCTCTCCCTGTGCATACACGATTGTTGTTCCTCACATAGATGCAAATTCAGCAGTATGACTATAGCACTAACATGGTATTAGCAGGTGTTGTTCAAGCGAAGAGAAGCATTTAAGTAGAGAAGGAAAAACAGATGAGAAAGTCTCATGAGGAACTTTGTCTTAATTGGGTGTCAGCACTTAAACAAAAGGCAAGGCTGGGCTGAATCATACTAAAGGAACAGCTGGGTTTTGGGGTTTTTTTGGGTTGGGTTTTTTTTTTGCCCCTAAGAATAAAACACTTTCTCAGGCCACTCTGTGTTATAAGTTTAGAGAGAGATCATACCATAAGGAAACTTACTTCGCTAGCCACTCTGCTGCAGCTTTATTGTCAGCCGTCTGTTTTTTACTCAGTCTGACTGTGAGTTCTTCCCTCTTCAGCCGGGCATATGGGTGTTTGGGGCAATGACGGTTTGCATGTGTGAATCTGCTTAAACAGCCTTAAAAACACAAAATACCAATGGAGAACACATTAAGGAAAGCAGTCAACTGACATGTTAGCATAACATCCATGGGATGAAGATGCTCCTGACCCCAACCTTCCTTACTCCACAAAAACCTGGATTCAGTTGAAAACAGCACACTAGTCACAAGGCCCATAACATGCCCAAACATTTTATGCATTGGTATCAACTGATTTTGATATAATTATTGATAACCAGGCTTATATAATCAAGCATGCAATCCTTAGATATAAGTTTGGTGATTATGCACAGATTCTGTGTGGCTTCTCCCTTCCCTAGAAGCTCCTCCAAAATTAAGATCCAAAGCTTTTATAGATCGCTGCCACATGAGCGTCCATACATTCCCAGTACTAGACTGACACTAATTCTGAAAGCCACAAGTTATTCTCTGAGGGCTCACCATTCTCTGAGCAGACAAAAGGCTTTTCCCCTGTGTGAAGACGCTGGTGAGTTTTGAGTTGCCCGCTCTGAACAAAGGCTTTCCCGCAGTCTGGGTAGTCACACAAATAAGGTCTTTCACCTTTAAAAACAAAACAAAACAAAACAAAAAAAAACCCACAAAAAAGCAACCCCCCCTAAACCAAACCCAAAACCACAACCACACACACAGATTTATGAAAGCTGAATATAGAAGTCATACTATCCAGTGGTGGTCCTTGGCTTGAGACTTACACAAGCAAGCTCTCCTTTTATGCACTCACACTTGCATCTACTCAGAAAGCCTTAGTGCACTGGACAGCAGAGATACGCTTTTACCCCAAACAGATGTTTAAAGTACGTATTAAATGCTACTGGATAATATATTTTTTCCCCAGAAAAATATCAAAATTATATTTTTGCCTTATCATATTCCTAATCTTGCACATTATTTAAATAATTCTGGTATGTTGCAGTACAAAATAATTCTGGAAGGCATAAAAAGGATGGGCTGACAGCAGTTCAGAGAAATCATGGGCCTCGCTTTTCCCCCCTCCATGAGAAGATTGAACATTCCTCCCTGTCACTGTCCAGATTTTTTGGACTGCAGTAGGAATTTGAGTGAGGCAGAGCACTACAGCAACTGCAAATTAGTTCTGTTCATTTTGGTATGTGAGACAGTGGCAAGCAATGTTACACACTGTTCTCCTTTGAAAACTTCTGCTTCAGCATGTAAGCAGACGTGTGAACTTCATAGTGGCCAGGTTTCCAGAAAGGCTACAGTTTTGTAGTTCTGCAGTGTTAGCAGCATCTCATCATCTTTGGTATTAGAAAGGGCAGTTCCAGAGAAGAGAAGAATTTTACAATGTTTTCCCTTTGAGCACTGCATCCTGCCTTTCAGAGAGTATCATGAAAGACTGAGGGCTTAGAGTGTTTTGTTTGTTTAAGAACTTTTTTTTGGACATAAAACTTTCTTAAAGCACTGAGATAAGTCCTAGAACTGATACTTGCAGTTAGGTAGAAAGAAACATACACATTATATTGCATAGATAGCATCCTATAGTATAGGTAGAACAAAGTAAAGGCAAACAATTTAATTCCAGTTGCAACCAGATACATTTTATCATTAATATAAACTGAACTAGGGTAAAATAACTGAGGTTAATGATATAGGGATGTATAAAGTTGCAGAAGTACCTTATTAGAGAGTTTTACTAGACTATTTGAAAAAAGTTGCAATGAATAAATGGAGGTAGGAAGAGAAACTCATTCTAGACTCAAGCCAAGAGAATTTAGGCCAACCATCAAGAACGACTTCCCCATGCAAACTGCAACAAGAGGAATGGAGATAGCGGGTATTTCCTCTCTGTCTCTCAAAAGAGTATGATTGGGTGGCAAGTTTGCAAAGGTGTGCCATGCTACCACTCCTCAGAAAGGACAACTAAAAGAAGGGAACACTGACTTACTAAGTCAGGAGAGTAACACCAAGGTGAGTTCTGCTCAATTAAGTAGTCCGTGTTTAATAAACAAGTTCAACACTTAATTCAAGCAAGTGAAATGAAAACATCTTTTGACCAAAAGGCATGAAGAATCTGGTGTTTAATATTAGTATCCACAGACTTGTCTTGTTTGAGTCAGAAAAAGAGACAACAGGAGCCAAGGCTTTATGTGTCTACAATAGTTCATACTTTATTGCAAAATACAGTCTTATTGGAACATGAAGAAAACAAAAAGTGTATTTACCTGGTATAAAAACAGCATTTCCCTTTCAGTTCAAGCTCAGTTGGACATTGAGTGAATTGTCACTACATTTTAACTTAAATGAATTGTCTTCTAGAGCTGCTTTATATATATAGTTCAGTAAATTAAAGTGACCACCTCCACCCCAGAAAATGAGTTCTAAATGAGTAAGGGAGACAACTGGACAATGATTTTACACATTTGAACTCTTTTCTCAACATTTAAGATACACTTTTAATGTATTACACCGTCCAAGTTATCAGCTACTTTTTAAGATACTTTTTCCTCTTACAGCTACGCTTCAGGACCTGGGCGTGTTGGTTGATAGCCGGCTGAATATGAGCCGGCAGTGTGCCCAGGTGGCCAAGGCGGCCAACAGCATCCTGGCTTCTATCAGAAATAGTGTGGCCAGCAGGACTAGGGAAGTGATCATCCCCCTGTACTCAGCACTGGTGAGGCCGCACCTCAAATACTGTGTTCAGTTTTGGACCCCTCACTACAGGAAAGACATTGAGGTGCTGGAGTGTGTCCAAAGAAGGGCAACGAAGCTGGTGAAGGGCCTAGAGAACAAGTCTAGGTAGTCAGAATGAAAAATACTACCAAGTACAGAACACCAAGCTCAGGAAAAATTTTTCATCTTATTTAGAAAGTCTGACAACAGCAGATAAAATATTTACACTATATGTCTTTACTATTATAGCCCAAATTACTGCTATGTTTACCCTGTGACAAAAACAGTTGCAGACAGACTTTCCTTTGATTGCACTAACAAGCCCTGGGAGAAAAGTATGATTAATTTAACAATTACAATAAGATATTAACAGGTTGAGGGTTTGGGTTTTTTTTGCCTTCCCAACTGCTTCATAAGTGTTTGTCAGCTACTCAGATCTTCCTTTTAATCGCTTCACTTACCAGTATGAGTTCGTTTGTGTGCCTGTAGTGATTTCTCTCGTGGAAACACCCTGTTGCAGATATTGCAACGTATTCTGCTAGAAGAATGCTCTCCTTCATTTATTAGGTCACGAACTGTGTCTGCTCTTGGTCGCCCACGTCTTATCCCATCCTGTATTAAAATAATTAAGAAACTGAAGTGCCATACTTTTCCATGTAAGCAGTTTAGCAAAGAACATCCCCCCTCCCCCAAACAAACAAACCCACAACACAGCCCACAAGCAACCACACACACAGTATTCTTACATAAGCTCAACAAAATTGAAGGATCTGCTACAATAATACATAGGAAAACACATGTATTTTTATGAAAAAAAAGAGAAAAAGAAAAAAAGACACTAGAACTCATTTAGAATTACCCCAAAAATTATTTTACAGAGCTACAATGTAGATATATCCAAAGATGGGTAAAACAGCAGAACTGTGTGAACCAAGTCTAAGCCTATCCAACAATATAGCTTATATTATCACAGGAGTCATCAAATAGCAGTATGGGGGAGGTTGGTTTTGTGTGGAGGGTGTGTGCGCAGGATATGAGGTGTGTGTAGCATGGTGTGTGTGGTACGCGTGAGGTGCATGGTGTGTGTGCACAGGGGTGTAGTGTGTGGGGCAGATGTGTGGGCAGTATGTGGTGGACAAGAGCAGTGTGTGAGTGTGGTGTGTGTGCTGCATGGTTGTGTGGGGGTGTATGTGCTGTGGGTGGGCGCAGGTGTTATGTGGTGTGTGTGGGAGTAGAGTGTGGGGTGCATGGGGTAAGGGGTGCATGCATGCATGGTATGTGGGGAGGTGCGCATCTGCATGCGTGGTGTGTGGTGTGGGTATGTGTGCATGGGGTGCGTGGTGCATGCATGGGTGCTGTGTGGGGTGCATTTGTGGGGTACATGTGGTGGGTTGTGGGTAGGTGTGGGGTGTGTCAGGATTAGGTAGGGAGTGGGGATGTGTGCATATGGGGGCTTTGGGGCCATCTGTTTTGGGGGTTTTTTTCCACTCCAGGGTCTTGAGTCATCTGGATTTCTTTTCATTCTGCAATTTTGGGTTGTCAGGGGTTTTTTTTATTCCACGGCTTTGGGTTGTTAGGGATTTTTTTGGTTATGAGCTTTTGGGTTTCCAAGTTTGTTTGGGTTTTTTTTTACTTTGGTTCCCGCTTTTTGGGCCATCTGAGGGGTTTTTTTTCCATCCTAAGGTCTTGGGTTGTTGGGGGTTTTATTCGTTCTGGGGTCTTGTATTGTTTGTGGTGTTTGATTCCAGTGTTTTGGGTTGCTTGGGTTTTTTTGTTTTTATTTTTTAGTTCCGGGGTTTTGGGTTGTTTGGGGTGTTTGACTGTGGGGTTTTGGGTTGTTCAGGTATTTTTCAATTCTGGTGGTTTAGTTTTGGGGTTCTAATGTCTGGTGTTTCTTTGGGGGGGGGCTGGGGTTCTTATTTGGGTCTGGGTTTTTGGGGGGGAGATCTTTGGTTCTTGTATTTTGGGGGTTTTGGATTCTTGGGCTTTGGGATTTTGCAGTTCTGGGGTCTTAAGGTTGTTTGCTTCCAGGCTTCTGGGTTGTCTGGGTTATTTTTTTTGGTTCCAGGCTTTTAGGTTGTACAGGGTGGTTTTCTTTTTTTTTTGTTCCAGCCTTTTGGGTTGTAGGGGTTGGGGTTTTTTTTTGGTTCCTGGCTTTTAGGGCACCTGGTGGTTTTGTTTGGTTCTGGCCTTTTGGGTCATCTGGTTTTTTTCCTTTTGGTTCCGGGCTTTTGCATAATCTGTTTTGTTTTTTTTTTTTTTGTTTAGCTCCAGGCTTTTGGGGCATCTTTTTTTTTTTTTTTTTTTCATTCTGGGGCTTTGGTTTTGTGGTTGGTTAACCTTGACTGGCCGCCAGGTGCCCACCAAGCCACTCTCTCACTCCCCCTCCTCAGCAAGACAGGGGGAGAAAATAAGATGAAAAGCTCATGGGTCGAGATAAGGACAGGGAGATTGCTCTTTCCTCCTCATTGTTCCCCTGCTCCAGTGTGGGGTCGCTCCCACGGGATGCAGTCCTTCACAAACCGCTCCTGTCAGCAGCTGTCCCCACAGCCAGTTCAAAACACGGGAAGCCGATACTAGCAGCAGCAGCAGCAGCAGTTGCCGCGTGCTGATAGGAATGCGAGACTTCTGAGGTCCCTGGCGGTGTCTGAGGGGGTTTCTGGGCCCCTGACACCCTTGGGCTGTGTGTGTGAGGGACCGGCCAGCTGGCAGCAAGTCTCACGAGAGGGGCGAGTGAGAGTTGGGCGGTGCTGGCTGTCCCCACGGCCAGTTCAAGCCGCGCGAAGCTGCATAAAACTGGCCCCTAGGGAGCACCAACGACCAGGGCGTGCAAGCAGGGAGCGGCGTCAGTTGGGAGGTGCGTCGGCAGTTCTCGCGGGAAGGGCTGCACGCTCTGCCAGTTATCGGGCTGCCACCTGCTCTGCTCACCCGCAGGCTTAGGCCGCAGCCCTGACGGTCACCTCTGCAAGCTGGTGGCTGTGCAAGCCTACCCAGCAGCTTGAGGTCTCCAGGGAATTAGAAGGGCTTATTAGGCAGTGCTTTGAGGTTGTCGAAAGCATAGTGGTAGAGAACAGGCAAGGGTTGCACTCTGCAGCAGACAGGAATCAGCTACCTACTCAGGCTAGCCTGTGACAAGTGGAGGAAGCTGCTGTCTGGGTAGAGAGCTGCAAAGACTGCACCCCCACCTCCTGGGTGGAGGAGGGTGCAAGCTCTACCTGGGCAAGGTGTGCTCTGGTGGAGTCACTCAGGTAAGAGGTGGAGGAGCTGCAGGAGGAAGTCATCAGGCTATGACGTATTAGGGAGGGGGAACAAGAAACAGAGTATATTTGAGACTTTGCAAGAAGAAATACTAGGGCCCCATGGCAATGACCTCCAAGGACCACCAGACAAAGAGTGTCAACAGCAAACAAACAGCACCTTGGAGGAGGTGCCATGGTGACTCGTGGCAACAGGCTATCACTCCCCCCCATTTCCTCGTATGTACCAACCAACAACAGATATGAAGTCTTGGCAGCAGACAAAACCAATGAGCAAAATTCACAGAGAGAAACTGCACCAGCAGCACATACTAAAAGCTGCAAAAGAAAGAGGCAAGTGCTAGTAGTGGGTGACTCTCTGCTGAGAGGCACAGAGGCACACCCATCTTCCAGCCTGATATATAGTCAAGGGAAGTTTGCTGCTTGCCAGGAGCCAAGACCTGGGATGTCACAGAGAGACTGCCACAACTGGTTAAAAGCACAGACTACTATCCCCTACTTTTCCATGTGGGCACCAATGACATGGTAAAGCATAACCTGAGCAAGATCAAGCAAGACTTCAGAGCCCTGGGAGGGCAAGTGATCTTCTCCTCTGTCTTGCCAGTCAGGGATAGGGGTGCCAGCAGAAGTTGACACATCATGCAGATCAATACCTGGCTTTGCAGCTGGTGTCGTTGCCCTATGGCTTTGCTTTCTATGATCATGGGACTTTCCTCAACATATACAGCCTACTGGGGAGAGATAGGATCCACCTACCTAGAAGAGGCAGGGGAATCTTGGCTAGCAGATTGGCTGACTTAGTGAATTGTGCTTTAAACTAACGAACTTGGGGGGTGGGGTCCAAAGCTGTGACACTTGTGTACTCACAAGCAACAGGGTAGATGAGCCATTACTACCGGAGTAGTGAGGAATGCCCCCCAACCCTCTCCAAAGGCAAGAACCCTATGTCCAGCCACCTCAAGTGCACATATACCAATGCAAGTAGTCCGGGCAACAAACAGGAGGAACTGGAGCTCTGTGCCCACTCTGAGAGTTATGATGTCATAGGAATCACAGAAACTTAGTGGGAAAACTCTATATTGGGTTTGCGTGGCAAGGTTTTCATAGCGGGGGGCCTACAGGGGTGGCTTCTGTGAGAAGCTGCTAGAAGCTTCCCCTATGTCCGACAGAGCCAATGCCAGCCAGCTCCAAGAGGGACCCACTGCTGGCCAAAGCTGAGCCAATCAGCGACGGTGGTAGTGCCTCTATGATAATATATTTAAGAAGGGGGAAAAAAATGATGGGACACAAAACTGCAGCTGGAGTGAGAATATGTGAGAGGAACAACTATGCAGACACCAAGGTCACTGAAGAAGGAGGGGGAGGAGGTGCTCCAGGCACCAGAGCAGAGATTCCCCTGCAGCCCATGGTGAAGACCATGGTGAGGCAGGCTGTCCCCCTGCAGCCCATGGAGGTCCATGGTGCAGCAGATATCCACCTGCAGCCCGCGGAGGACCCCACGCCAGAGCAGGCAGATGGGCCCAAAGGAGGCTGTGACCCTGTGGAGAGCCTGCGCTGGAGCAGGCTCCTGGCAGGTCCTGTGGACCCGTGGAGACAGAAGCCCACGCTGGAGCAGGTTTCCTGGCAGGACTTGTGACCCCGTAGGGGACCCATGCTGGAGCAGTCTGCTCCTGAAGGACTGCACCCCGTGGAAAGGACAAGTGGAAAGGACCCACGCTGGAGCAGTTTGTGAAGAACTGCAGCCTGTGGGAAGGACCCACACAGGAGCAGTTCATGAAGAACTGCAGCCTGTGGGAAGGACCCACATTGAAGAAGTTCGTGGAGGACTGTATCCCGTGGGAGGGACCCCACGCTGGAGTAGGGGAAGAGTGTGAGGAGGAAGGAGCGGCAGAGACAGCATGTGATGAACTCACCACAACCCCCATTCCCTGTCCCCCTGCACCACTTGGGGGGAGGATGCAGAGAAAATCGGGAGTGAAGCTGAGCCCAGGAAGAAAGGAGGAATGGGGGGAAGGTGTTTTAAGAGTTAGTTTTATTTCTCATTACCCTACTCAGTTTTGATTGGTAATAAATTAAACTGATTTTCCCCAAGTCAAGTCTGTTTTGCCCGTGACGGTAATTGCTGAGTGATTTCCCTGTCCTTATCTCGACCCATGAGCTTTTCGTTATATTTTGTCTCCCCTGTCCAGTTGAGAAGGGGAATGATAGAGCGGCTTTGGTGGGCACTTGGCATCCAGACAGGGTCAACCCACCACAGACCTTGTAGAACCACTTATGGGACTGGTACTGGTGCAAGTGTACATAAGGAATGGGCTCGTGACGCATCTTTTCTAATTGCCGAGTGATCTCCCTGTTCTTATCTTGACCCACGAGCCTTTTGTCGTATTTTTCTCCCTGTCCAGCTGAGGAGAGGGATTGATAGAGTAGCTTGGTGGGCACCTGGCATCCAGCCAAGGTCAACCCCCCCCAGTCCTTTTTGGTGCCCAATGTGGAGTACGAACCCACAACCCTGAGATTAAGAGTCTCATGCTCTACTGACTGAGCTAGCCGGGCTAGAGGGAGCTCATAAGCTTTCCTAGGCCTTGTGGGATTCTGGAGAATGCATATTCCAGGTTATAGTCAGCTTGTGAGCCCTCTCTATTGAGTAACCCAAAAGAACTATTTTGAGTGGGGCCCTGAGCAACAGCAAGCTTTTGAGCAGATCACACAGGAGATAGCTCGTGCGGTACTCTTGGGCCTGTCCAGACAGGACCAGCTGTGCAAAATGTGCTCTACACTGCAGCTGGGAAGCATGGTCTCACCTGGAGCCTCTGGCAGAAAACATCAGGAGAAACCCGAGGTCAACCTCTAGGGTTTTGGAGCCAGGGGTATCAAGGATCAGAAGTCCCGACTGAAAAAGAGATACTAGCAGCATATGAGGGGGCTCGAACTGCTTCAGAAGTTGTTGGTACAGAAACATATCTCCTCTTGGCACCACGATTGCCCGTGCTACACTGAATGTTCAAAGGAAACGTCCCCTCTACACATCACGCAACCAGCGCTACATGGAGTAAGTGGGTAGCGTTGATCACGCAACGAGCTCGACTGGGGAAGCCCAGCTGCCCAGGAATCCTGGAAGAGATCATGGACTGGCCAGAAGGCAAAGATTTTGGAGCGGTGCCTGAGGAGGCAGCTCGTGCCCAAGAGGCACCACCATATAATGAGTTATCAGAAGATTAAAGGCGTTATGTTTTGTTTACTGATGGATCCTGTCATGTTGTAGAAACCATCGGAAGTGGAAAGCTGCTGTGTGGAGTCCCACACGACAAAGTGTTGAAGCCACTGAAGGAGAAGGTGAGTCAAGTCAGTTTGCAGAAGTGAAAGCCATCCAGCTGGCCCTAGAGATTGCTGAATGAGAAAAGTGGCCAGTACTCTATACTGACTCATGGATGGTGGTTAATGCCCTATGGGGTTGGCTACAGCAGTGGAAGACAATAACCAATTGGCAGCGCAGGGGTAAACCCATCTGGGCTGCTGCATTGTGGCAGGACATCACTGCCTGGGTAGAAAACATCGCTCTAAAGGTACGCCATGTAGGTACTCACATGCCCAAAAGCTGCCCCACTGAAGAACATCAAAACAATGAACAGGTAGACAAGGCTGTCAAAATTGAAGTGGCTCAGGTGGACCTGGACTGGGAGCATAAGGGTGAACTACTTGTAGCTCCATGCACCCACAAAACATCAGGACATCTAGGGAGATGCAACATACAGAAGGGCTCGTGACTGAGGGGTGGACCTGACCATGGAGGCCATCACACAGGTCACTCATGAATGTGAAACGTGCTGCAATCAAACGAGCCACACGAGTGAAGTCTCCCTGAAATAGAGGGAGGTGGCTGGGTTTTCGATATGGTGAGGCCTGGCAAATTCACTATATTGGACCACTGCCACGAACATGTCAAGGCAAGCGCTACATACTCACCATGGTGGAAGCAACTACTGGTTGGCTAGAAACATACTGTGTAAACCATGCCACTACCTGAAACACCATCTTAGGCCTTGAAAGGCAAATTCTGTGGTGACATGGTACCCCAGAAAGAACTGAATCAGACAATGGGACTCATTTCCGAAATAACCTCATAAACTCCTGGGACAAGAAACACAGCACTGAGTGAGTGCATCACATCCCCTATCACCCATAAGCCTCTGGAAAGATTGAGAGATATAATGGACTGTTAAAGACTACGTTGAGAGCGTTGGGCAATGGGTCATGGAAGCACTGGGATATAAATTTAGCAGAAGCCACTTGGCTGGTTAACACCAGAGGATCTGCTAACCCTCCTGGTCCTGCCCAAACAAAACCCCTACATACTGTGGAAGGAGAGAAAGTCCCCGTAGTGCACATAGGGAAGTGGCTGGGGAAGGCAGTGTGGATTGCTCCTCCCGTGGGAAAAGGCAAACCCGTTTGTGGGACTGTCTTCAGTCAAGGACCTGGGTGTACTTGGTGGGTAATGCAGAACGATGGGGATACCCGGTGTGTGCCTCAAGGAGATTTAACCTCGGGGGAAAAATAATCTGTGATGCGATTTGTATGCTGTAGGAAGTAATGTAGCAGGAATGACCTAAACCAATGAAGAGTGAGCTTCGCAAGGAACTGGGCGAGTGCAACGATGACACAAACCAAGCCGGTGTTGGTGCCCAACAATCGAACATACTGCTTCTCCTGTCCTGAGCACCCATCTTGACAGATGGGGACCAAGTCATAGCCTGTTCTTATGAACATTTGGAGGAGTGGAGGGAGCCCATGGAATGGAAGAATAATATCTATCTGTTAAAGGACAGGGGATAGCAGTTAATGAGAATGTATAAAACTGTATGTTGGGTATAAAGATAGTTTAAGTATGTAGTATAAGTTGTAAGTTGTAAGAAGGGATTTCAGTAATGAGAATTAAGTACAATAGGATGGTTAGAAGATATATATATATGTATTAAATTATGTGGGGCCTGAGCATGATGCAAATGGTATGGAATAAGGGGTGGAGATGGTATTTGGCTTGGCTGGGATGGAGTTAACTTTCCCCATAGCAGCCCTCAGAGTGCTGTGCTTTGTATTGGTAGCTAGAAAGGTGTTGATAACACACCAGTGTTTTGGCTACTGCTGAGCAGTGCTCCCACAGCATCAAGACTGTCTCTCCAAAATTCCCCCCTACCCCCAAAGGCCAGTAGGCTGGGGTGGGCAGGATCTTGGGAGGGGACATAGCCAGGACAGCTGACCCAAACTGACCAAAGGGATATTCCAAACCATATGACGACTGCTCAGAAATAAAAGCTAAGAGAAAGGACAAGGAGGAGGGGACATTCGTTATTACAAAGTTTGTCTTCCTGCCAAAAACAATACTTTTTCCCCATATAAGTTCTTATTCTCATCCATTCTTAAAGCTAACAGATGATGCAATTAAACAAGGAAGAACATTTTTGTGGTATTTACTGATATTTATTCTTTTCTGAATCTTTGATGATCCATCTATACTCTTCTAGGTCAAAATACATAGAAAAGAAGAACATTAAAGTTTGCTTGTCTCTGAACTAGTTCATGGCATTTAACTCATAAACTTAGGTAGTTAATGGACTAAGAAGAGTAATATTTGTTGCAGATATTTTTTTGGATAGTCACTATGTACTTTTTTCCACATGTTACTTTTCATAATGTTTATCAGTTCATGCACACTTTAAAAGCTTAAAAATATGCAGTAATGTGGAATAGTCAGATAGATAATTTGCCATTGTTACAACTTTTTAAAATCCTTCCATGTTACTTGAGAAATAATTATTTGCAAAAATGAAAAAATGTTAAACCTGAAGGGCTTGGTTTCTATGATTCTTTTATTTAACTATATTAGCTGAGTTTTCATTGTGAACATTTGGAACTAAATATATTGTATTCCTATTCCTATTCTCACACACAGTAGAGTTGATCTCAGTGCTTCCATCAGTATTGCAGTCTACTGAAGAATTCACTGCAAATTCTTCTTCTGCTTAGTAAACATAATTGGATAAGGCAAAGAAATTTGATCTTGTCACACTGATCCTCAATAGTATGTTGTATGAAGCAATCTATTTTATGAAGATATTTAATGTGATTTTCAGGGCATTGGCCCTTAACTGTGATGCCCCATTGGATGATAAAAATGGAGCAGAGTCTAAGAATTGGAGAGCTGGTAAGCCAGTCCGAGTAGTACGCAGTTCAAAAGGACGACGGATCAGCAAATATGCCCCAGAGGAAGGCAACAGATATGATGGCATTTACAAGGTATTATGATTTTTACTGTATATATAGCATTACTTTTTTCTTAAGACATGTTTTTTAAGAGTCTTTTGTGTGTTACATAGCAAACTCTTCATTATTGCTTTTGAAGCAATAATTCTTTTGTTACCATGAGGACGGTTTAGCCTACCTCGTTCTGTAGTGAAATGAAATGGAAGTATTCCATTCCATTCCAACTGTGGCATTGACAGATTGCGCAGCAGTTCACGCGGATGTACGTGCGGGAAGGGCGGTGCACTCTGCCAGCTATCAGGCTGCCGCCTGCTCTGCTCACCCGCAGGCTTAGGCTGCATCCCCGATGGTCACCCCAGCTAGCTGGTGGCTGTGCAAGCCTACCCAGCAGCTTGAGGCCTCCAGGGAATTAGAAGGGCTTATTAGGCAGCACTTTGAGATTGTTGGAAGCATAGCGGTAGAGAACAGGCAAGGGCTGCGCTCTGCAGCAGACGGGAATCAGCTACCTACTCAGGCTAGCCTGGGACGAGTGGAAGCAGCCACCCAGACAGAACTTCCTACCAGGGAAGTTGCTGTCCAGGTGGAGGGCTGTAAAGACTGCACCCCTGCCTCCTGGGTAGAGGAGGGTGCAAGCTCTACCTGGGCAAGGTGTGCTCTGGTGGAGTCACTCAGGTAAGAGGTGGAGGAGCTGCAGGAGGAAGTCATCAGGCTATGACGTATTAGGGAGGGGGAACAAGAAACAGAGTATATTTGAGACTTTGCAAGAAGAAATACTAGGGCCCCATGGCAATGACCTCCAAGGACCACCAGACAAAGAGTGTCAACAGCAAACAAACAGCACCTTGGAGGAGGTGCCATGGTGACTCGTGGCAACAGGATATCACTCCCCCCCATTTCCTCGTATGTACCAACCAACAACAGATATGAAGTCTTGGCAGCAGACAAAACCAATGAGCAAAATTCACAGAGAGAAACCGCACCAGCAGCACATACTAAAAGCTGCAAAAGGAAGCGGTGAGTACTAGTAGTGGGTGACTCTCTGCTGAGAGGCACAGAGGCACACCCATCTTCCAGCCTGATATATAGTCAAGGGGAAGTTTGCTGCTTACTAGGAGCCAAGATCCGGGATGTGAGGAATGCTCCCCAACCCTCTCCAAAGGCAAGAACCCCAAGTCCAGCCACCTCAAGTGCATGTATACCAATGCAAGTAGTCTGGGCAACAAACAGGAGGAAATGGAGCTCCACACCCAGTCTGAGAGTTATGATGTCATAGGAATCACAGAAACCTAGTGGGAAAACTCACACGACTGGAAGACTGCAATGGATGACTACAAGCTCTTTTGGAAAGATAGGAAGGGAAGAAGAGGAGGTGGAGTTACACTTTATGTAAAAGAGAATTTTGAGTGTATGGAGGTGAGCTATGGAGACCACAAAAGTTCTATCGAATGCCTTTGGATCAAGATTGGAGGAATCATCACCAAGGGGGATTATATGGTAGGTATCTGTTACCAAACTCCCAATCAGGATGACGAGGCCGACAAAACCTTACTTCGGCCGCTCAAGGAAGTCTCGGACCAATAGAACCTGGTCCTCATGGGTGACTTCAATTACCTGGACATTTGTTGGGAAAACAACACAGCAGTGCACAAGTCGTCCATCAGGTTCCTGGAATGCATTGAGGACTGCTTCCTGCTACAGATGCTGGACATGCCGACTAGGAACAGCACATTGCTACATTTACTGCTCGCAAACCAAGACGACTTACTTGACAACATAACTACCAATGGTAGCCTTGGATACAGCAATCACAACACTGTGGAGTTTAAGATCCTGCCGAGCATGCTGAAGACCAGTAGTAGGACAAAGATCCTGGATTTTCGAAGAGCCAACTTCAATACGCTCAGAGCCCAGCTGTGAGGGATTCCATGGGAAGCATCCATGGAGGGCAAAGGAGCTTGCGAGTGCTAGGAGTTATTCAAGAACAGCCTCCCGGAAGCACAAGAACAGTCCATCCCCTACAAAGGGAAAGGAAGAAGGCAGAACAAGAGGCCACCCTGGCTTAACAAAGAGCTTTTGGGTGTGCTTAAAGGCAAAAAAGAAGCATACCGGCTATGGAAAGGTGGCCAAATAGCCATTGAGGACTACAAGAACCTTGCTAGGGCATGTAGAGATGCAGTCAGGAAGGCTAAGGCTCAGCTAGAACTGAAATTGGCCAGAGGTGTCAAGAACAACAAGAAAGGGTTCTTCAGGTACGTGAGCAGTAAGCAGGCGCACAGGGAAGACATAGGTGCATTACTAAACAGGGCAGGGAAACTAGTTACTAATAATGCTGACAAGGCAGAGGTTCTCAATACCTCCTTTGCCTCTGTCTTTACTGGCATAGCTGGACCCCAGAGCACAGGATCAAGTAGCTATGACACCACGTGTCAACCCACCAGTAGTGGAGGAAGGGCTGGTCTGCGGCCTCTTGCAAGGGCTCAACCCACATAAATCTATGGGCCTGGACAGAATCCACCCCAGGGTGTTAAGAGAAGTGGCTGACATTGTTGCAAGGCCACTGTTTATAATCTTTGAAAAGTCGTGGAGATCAGGGGATGTCCCTGATGAATGGAAGAGGGCAAATGTCACACCCATCCTCAAGAAGGGCACAAAAGAGGACCCAGGAAACTACAGGCCCATTAGTCTTGCTTCAGTCCCTGGGAAAGCAATGGAATAAGTCCTCCTAGAAACTATCACAAACCTAATGAAGCAGGTGATTGGGAAAATCCAACATGCATTTACCAAAGGCAAATCTTTCCAGACTAACCTGATCACCTTCTACAACAAAATAACATCTTCTGCCGAAATGGGGAGAGCAGCGGATGTTGTTTACCTGGACTTCAGCAGTGTTCGACACTGTTTCCCACAGCCTTCTCCTGGACAAACTGGCAAGATACAGATTGGATGGGTGGTCTGTGAGATGGGTAGGAAATTGGTTAACAGGCCGCCCTCAGAGAGTGGTGATCAATGGTTTTTACTCAGGCTGGCAGCCTGTCACAAGTAGGATCCCCCAGGGATCGATACTGGGCCCCACGCTGTTCAACATCTTCATAAATGATCCGGATGATGGGATTGAAAACACCCTCACCAAGTTTGCTGATGACACTAAACCGGGTGGTGAGGTGGACACTCCAGAAGGGAGAGCCATCTTACAGAGAGACCTGGACAGGCTGGAAAAGTGGGCTAGCAAGAAGTTTAACAAAGACAAATGCAAAATCCTGCACCTGGGTCAGAATAACCAAAGACCCCAGTACAGGCTAGGATCTGTGTGGCTGGGGAGCAGCTTTGTTGAAAGGGACCTGGGGGTCCTGGTGGACAACAAGCTGAACATGAGTCAGCAGTGCACCGCTGCAGCAACAAAGGCAAATTGGATGCTGGGCTGCATCCGCAGGGGCATTACTAGCAGAGACAGAGACGTGATCAGCCCACTCTACTCAGCGCTTGTCAGGTCGCACCTGCAGTACTGTGTCCAGTTCTGGTCTCCACAATTCAAGAAAGATGCGGACAGACTGGAGAGGGTCCAAAGGAGGGCCACATAGATGATCAAAAGGCTGGAGAACCTGCCCTATGAGGAAAGACTGGAGGAGTTAGGTCTTTTCTCCCTGGAGAAGAGAAAGCTCAGGGGGGACCTCCTCCACAGTATTCCAGTACTTAAAGGGCAGCTACAAAGAGGACAGAGGCTCTCTCTTCACAAGGAGACACATGCAGAAGACAAGGGGCAACAGGTACAAGTTGCACCGGGAGAGGTTTCATCTTGACATAAGAAAGAAATTTTTCACAGTGAGAACAATCATTCACTGGAACAACCTCCCCAGGGACATGGCAGAGTCCCCATCACTGGAGGTTTTCAAGATATAATTGGACAGGGTGCTAGATAATCTCATCTAGACTCCCTTTCCCACAAATGGTTGGACCAGATGATCTTTCAACGTCCCTTCCAACCTGGGCTGTTCTATGATTCTCTGGTTCTCCAACATGGGTCCTTCCCACAGGCTGCAGTTCTTCAAGAGCTGCTCCAGCATTGGCCCTTTCCATGGGGTACAATCCATCAGGAAAAGACTGCTCCAGCGTGGGTCCCCCGTGGGGCCACAGGTCCTGCCAGAAAACTTGCTCCTGCGTGGGCTCCTCTCCACAGGGCCACCATTCCTGCCAGGAGCCTGCTCTAGCATAGGCTCTCCATGGGCTGCAGCTTCCTTTAGGGCATATCCACCTGTTCTGGTGTGGGGTCGGGGTTTATTTTGGGTCTGGGAGTTTTGCAGGTTTTTTTTTTTTTTATCTTGAATTTTGAGGGTTTTGGGTTTTTTAGTTTGGGAATTTTTGGATTCTGGAGTTTTGGAATTTTGAGGTTCTGGGGTTTTGAGATTGTTGGGTTCTGAGCTTTTGGGTCATCTGGGATTTTTTGGGTTTTTTTTTGGGGGGGGGCTTTTGGGGCATCTGGTTTTCTTGGTTTTGATTCCAGGTTTTTGGGGTTTTCTTGGTTCGGGGCTTTTGGGTCGTCTGAGTTTTTTGTTTAGTTCTGGGCTTTTAGTTTTTGGGTTTCTAGGGCTTTGGGGGTTCTGGGGTGTTTTATTTTTTAGTCCTGGGGGTTGTTCTGGGGATTTTTTTTATCCTAGTGGGTTTAGGGAATGTTTTTTGATCCGGGAGGGTTTGGGAATATTTTTTAGTCCTGGGGGGTTTGGGGATTTTTTTGAGGTTTTTTTTGGTTCTGGGCTTTTGGGTCATCTGGTTGGAGGGAGGGGGGGTGTCAGTTCCAGGCTTTTGGGGTGTTTCTTTTGGGTTGGGTTTTTTTTTTGTTTCCAGGCTTTTGGGTCATTTGGGGTTTTTTTTGGACCTGGGCTTTTAGGATTTCATGTTTTTCTTGGTTTGGGGCTTTTGGATCCACTGTTCTTTTTATGGTTCCAGGCTTTTGGGTCATCTGGGTTGGTTGTTTGTTTGCTCCTATTTCTGGGCTTTTGGTTTCTCTGGGATTTTGGGTTCTAGGCTTTTGGATCATCTGGGTCTTTTTGGTTCTGAGCTTTGGGTTCGTTGTTTTTTAAGTTCCGAGCATTTGGGTGGTTTGGTTTATTTTGGTTCTGGGCTATCGGATCTCTTGTTCTCTTTGGTTCCAGGATATTGGTTATCTGTTTTTCTTTGGTTCAGGGCTTTTGGGGGGCTGGGTTTAGCATGTTTTTGTTTTGGGATGTTTGTTTTGGGTTGTTTGTTTGTTCAGTATTTGGGGGGGCTACATTTGGCATATTTTGGGTGATTTTTTGCTTTTTTTTCCCATTCAGCGGTTTGTGGGGCTGGGTTTGACGTGGTTTTGATTTGGTGTATTTTGGGTGGGTTTTTTTGTTCAGTGCTCCGGGGGGCTATGTTTGGCATGGGTTTGGTTTGGCTTGTTTTCGGGGTGGGTGGTTCTCTGGTTGGCAGGGCTAGGTTTGGCACAGGGGTCTTTTTGTGTTGTTTGGGGTGGGGTGGCGTGTTTTGTTTTTTTTTCATGTGTTTGTGACCAGTACCCCCCTGCTCCTGACCCCTGGTAATATGGTTAGCATAACTAAAACCATTTTATAAGGCAAAAGGCCATTCTCTGTGACTGAGCCAGTCACATATTAGTCCCCTTTCCCCTCATTATCAGGCCCTGAAGGTCCTGTGAACCAAGTAGACAAACCAAACAGATTTCTTCTTCTCCTCTCTACCGGCCTCAAGATTCCTGGGCGCCAGGCCAACTACTCCCTTCCTTACTGGCCTTGAAGGTCCCAGGCACCTGGCCAATGAGGTGTTGTTGATGACCCCGTCACAGAACAGGGAAGCGTAACAGCACACAGAGCACTGTCTATAAAATCAAGCAGTTACAAGTCCTAAATGGGGAACTTGGACTGGAACTGCTGCTGGACAGTGAGACCCATGAATCCCCAGTGGCCAGGGACGCCTCCACTGTCATCTGCTTCCTCCGAAGACTGACTCGTATTCTTTTATATGATTTTCAAGTCCAGATTATGAGTGTTATATTGATACAGCAAACCATGTATTGAGATCTGACCCAATCTGCAGAGGGTCCAGGTGATTAGAAATTATAAGTTAAATTGTATTATAAAGTATGTATTATGCTACTTACAGTTTGTTCTATATTGATTCTGCTTGTACAAATCCTGTGCCATTCTAATCATAAATTCTGTGCTTTAATAATCATAATATCCTGTTAAGAAAATAAAGCTTTAATTTTAACTACGATTTAGTGCTGTCATCATTCTGCCAAGGATCCCTAAAAGAACCTGTCTGTCCCCTTAGTGTCAGGTGACAGTGTTTTGGAGGGTTTTTTGGTTCAGTGGTTCTGGGGGATTTATTTGGCGCATTTTTGTTTCAGCATGTTTTGGGCTTTTAGGGGGTTCTTGTTGAGGGGGCTCAGTTTGGCTAGGATTTGTTTTGGCGCATTTTTCTTTTGGCACATGAGTTTTTTTGTGGTTCAGTGGTTAGAGGTTTGGCATATTTTTAGCACATTTTTCTTCTAAAGCTTTATGGGGGTTTGTTTAGTTGGAGATTGGTGGATTTTAGTTTTCGCGTGATTTGGGGTTTTTTTCAGTGGATGGGGGGACTGGGTTTGGGGTATTTTTGATTTGGCATGGTTTCAGGGTTTTTTGTTTCACTTGTTGGGGGGCTGGGTTTGGCATGTTTTGGGGGGTTAATATTGGGTTTGGGGGTTTTGAATGCTTGGTGGGGTTTTTTTTATTATTTTGGTAGCTGGGTTTTTTTTGCATTTTGGTGGCTTGTTTTGGTTTGGTGGTTCAGGAGGCTGGGTTTGGTGCATTTTTTTGGGCCCATTTCTGTTTTGCTGCTTTTTGGGGATTTTTTTTTGGTTCGTTAATGGGGGGTGCTGGGTTTGGCTTTTTTTATTTATTTTGGCATGTTTTCTGGGGGTGGTTTGGTTGTTGTGGGGGCTGGGTTTGGCATGTCTTTGGTTTGGCGTGGTTTTGTTGGGTTTGGGATTTTTGGGAGGTTTTGTGATTGAGGGCTGGGTTTGTATGTTTGAGTTTCAGCATGTTTGGGGAGTTTTTTGGTTCGGTGGCTTGGAGGTGCTAGGTTTGACGTGGTTTTTGTTTTGGTGCATTTTGGGGGGGGATCGGATCGGTGGTTGGCTTAGTTTAGGCTGTTTTTCTTTTAGCATGTTTTGGGTGGGTTTTTGGTTCTGGGTTTGGCAGGACTGGGTTTTGCATGTTCTTGTTTTGGCACGTTTTTCTTTTGGTGCATTCTGGGGTCTTTTTTTGGTTTGGTGGTTCCCCCCAACCACCTCATTGGGTTTGGTGTGCTTTTATTTTGGCAAGTTTTGGGAGTTTTTTGGTTCAGTGGTTGGGGGGGTTGGGTTTAACATGTTTTGGGAGGGGGTTGCATGTCTTAGGTATTTTTTTGTTCAGTGGTTCAGTGGGCTTGGTTTAGCATGTTTTGGGATATTTTTGGTTCAGTGGTTTGAGGTGCTGGGTTTGGTGTTTTTTGTTTTGGCACATTTTCATTTCAGTGTGTTTGGGGTTGTTTTGGGGGGCTTTTTGGTGTGGCTTTGTTTTGTCATGGATTGGGGTTTTTTTGGTTGAATGGTTCAGGGGGGTGGGTTTGGCACACTTCTGGCATAGTTTTGGGGGCCTTTTTGGTTTGGTGGTAGAGGGGGCTGGATTTGGCATGTTTTGGGGGGTTAATATTGGGTTTAGGGGTTTTGAAGGGTTGGGGCTTGGGTTTTTTGTTCTGGTGGTTGGGGGCGAGGTTTGGCATGTTTTGTTTTGGTACGTCTTGGGGTCTTTTTTGGTTCAGTAGTTCAGGGGCTAGGTTTGGCACATTTTTGTTTTGGCCAAGTTTTTTTTTTTTTGTGCAGTTTTTGGGGTTTTAGTACAAATTTGGGAGGTTTTCAGGGTTTTTCATGAGTTTTAGAGGTTTTTTTATGGTTCGATGGCTCAGAGGACTTGTTTTGGCACTTTTTACTTTTGACATGGTTTGGGATTTTTTTGTGGGTTACGTGGTTGAGGGAGATAGCTTTGGCACATTTTTCTTTTGGTGTGCTCTGGGGTTTTTTTTGGTTCAGTGGTTGGGGGGGCTAGGTTTGGTATGATTTTGGTTTGGCACATTTTGGGGGATTTCTGGTTTGCTTGTTGAATGGAGCAGGGTTTGGCATGTAGTTTTGGTGTGTTTTGGGACATTTCTTGGTTGGGGAGGCTGGTGTTAGTGTGTTCTTCATTTGGTGCATTTTGGGGGGCTAGGTTTGGCATGTTTTTCATTTGGCACGTTTTAGGTGTTTTGGGTTTTTTTAATGTTCGGTGCACTGGGTGGCTAGGTTTAGCACGTTTTTTAATTTGGCGTGTTTTGGGAGATTTTTCCGGGGTTCGGGGGGCTGGGTTGGTGCACTTTTTCATGTAGTGCATTTTGGGGCAGGAGGTTGCCTTCTCAGTGTTCGAGGGGCTGGGTTTGGCACGTCTTTTCATGTGGCACGTTTTAGAAAGGAGTTGCCTTCTCGAGGTTCAGGAGGCTGGGTTTGGCGCTTTTTTCATGTGGCTTGTTGGGGGTGGGGGGGGTGTTCTTCCCAAAGTTTGGGGTGCTGGATTTGGCATGCTTTCTCATGTGGCACATTTTGAGGAGAGGTGTTACCTTCTCAGGGTTTGGGGGACTGGATTTGGCATGCTTTTTCACATGGCACATTTTGGGGAGTGTGGTTGTCTCCTCAGGGTTCGGCAGGGGCTGGGTTTGGTGCATCTTTTTATGCGGCATGTTTTGGGGGAGGTTGCCTACTCAGGATTCGGGGGGCTGAGGTTGGCATCTTTATTCATGACAAGTTTTTGTTTTGGGGGTGGGGGTGTTACCTTCTCAGTGTCCAAGGGGCTGGGTTTGGAGCATCTTTTTGTGTGACATGTTTTGGGGAGAGGGATTCATTTTCAGGATACCGAGGACTGGGTTTGGTGTGTTGTTTAGTGTGGCACATTTTGGGGGGGGGGGCTTGCCTCCTTGGGGTTTGGGGGGCTAGGTGTGGCTAGTCTTTTCATTTGCCACATTTTTTTTTACCCATTTCAGTGATTCAGGGTGCTGGTTTTGGCATGCTTTTTATTCTGGCATGTTTTGGGGTGGGACGTTGCCTTCTCAGGGTTTGGTGGGCTTGGTTTGTCACACTTTTTCATTTGGCACATCTGGGGGGGTACCATCTTGGGGTTTGGGGGGCTGGGGTTGGTGTGCTTTTTCCCGTGGCTCATTTTGGGGCGGGAGGTTGCCTTCTCAGGGTTCGGGGGGCTGGGGTTGGCACACTTTTTCATGCGATACATTTTCAGTGGTGGGGTTGCCATCTAAGGGTTCAATGGGCTAGGACTGGTGCTTTTTTGTGTGGCTTGATTTGGTTGTAGTGGGGGTTCCTTCCTGGATTTTGGGGGGCTATATTTGGTGCGCTTTCTTGTATGGTGCATTTTGGATAGGGGTTGCTTTCTAGGGGGTTTGGGGAACTTGGTTTGGCACACTATTTATGTGACATGTTTTGGGATGGAAGGTTGCCTTCACGGGGTTTGGGGGGGGGGGGGGGGGGGGCTGGGCTTGGCACACCTTTTCGCGTGGCATGTTTTGGGGGAGTTGCCTTCCTGTGGTTCAGAGAGCAGGGTTTCGTGCACTTTTTTGTGTGGTGCATTTTGGGGCAGGAGATTGCCTTCTCAGGATTTGGGGGGCTATATTTGGAGCATCTTTTCCTGTGGCGCATTTTTGGGAGCGGTTGCCTTCTCGGGGTTTGAGGAGCTGAGGCTAGTGTGCTTTTTCCTGTGGCACATTTTGAAGAGGAAGGTTGCCTCCTTGTCGTTCGGGGGACTGGATTTGGCACGCTTTCTCATGTGGAACATTTTTGGGCACAAGTTTGCCTTCTTGGGGTTCAGGGGTCTGCGTTTGTTGCACTTTTTCATGTATAGAATCATAGAATCTTTTAGGTTGGAAAAGACCTTTAAGATCATCCAGTCCAACCATTAACCTACACTACCAAATCCACACTAAACAAATCAAGGGTAGACTAGACTAAACCATGTCCCAGAGTGCCACGTCTACCCATCTTCTGAACACTTCCAGGGATGGTGACTCCACCACCTCTCTGGGCAGCCTGTTCCAATGCTTGACTACCCTTTCCATGAAGAAATTCTTCCTAATATCCATTCTAAACCTCCCCTGGCGCAGCTTGAGCCCATTTCCTCTCGTCCTATCGCTAGCTACTTGGGAGAAGAGACCAACACCCACCTGACTACAACCTCCTTTCAGGGAGTTGTAGAGAGCGATAAGGTCTCCCCTCAGCCTCCTCTTCTCCAGGCTAAACAACCCCAGTTCCCTCAGCCACTCCTCATAAGGCCTGTGCTCCAGACCCTTCTCCAGCTTCGTTGCCCTTCTCTGGACACGCTCCAGCACCTCAATGTCCTTCTTCTAGTGAGGGGCCCAAACCTGGACACAGTATTCCAGGTGCAGCCTCACCAGTGCCGAGTACAGGGGGACAATCACCTCCCTGCTCCTGCTGGCCACACTAGTCCTGATACAAGCCAGGATGCTGTTGGCCTTCTTGGCCACCTGGGCACACTGCTGGCTCATGTTCAGCCAGCTGTCAACCAACACCCCCAGGTCCTTTTCCGCCAGGCAGCTTTCCAGCCACTCTTCCCCAAGCCTGTAGCGCTGCATGGGGTTGTTGTGACCCAAGTGCAGGACCCGGCACTTGCCCTTGTTGAACCTCATACAGTTGGCCTCGGCCCATCGGTCCAGCCTGTCCAGGTCCCTCTGCAGGGCCATCCTACCCTCCAGCAGATCGACACTCCCACCCAACAACATCTGCAAACTTCCTGAGGTTGCACTCAATCCCCTCATCCAGATCATTGATAAAGATATTAAACAAGGCTGGCCCCAAAACAGAGCCCTAGGGAACACCACTCGTGACCAGCCACCAACTGGACTTAACTCCATTCACCACTACTCTCTGGGCTCGGCCACCCAACCAGTTTTTTACCCAGCGAAGACTACGCCCGTCCAAGCCATGAGCTGCCAGCTTCCCAAGGAGAATATTATGGGAGACGGTGTCAAAAGCTTTGCTAAAGTCCAGGTAAATGACATCCACAGCCTTTCCATCATCTACCAGGCGGGTCACCAGGTCATAAAAGGAGATCAGGTTGGTCAAGCAGGACCTGCCTTTCATAAACCCATGCTGACTGGGCCTGATCCCCTGGTTGACCTGCACTTGCCTGTTGAGTTCACTCAATATGAACCTCTCCATAATCTTTCCCGGCACCGAGGTCAGGCTGACAGGCCTGTAGTTCCCCGGGTCCTCCTTCCGGCCCTTCTTGTAGATGGGCGTCACATTGGCAAGCCTCCAGTCATCAGGGACCTCCCCTGTTAACCAGGACTGCTGAGAGATGATGGAAAGTGGCTTGGCAAGCTCCTCTGCCAGCTCCCTCAATACTCTCGGGTGGATCCCATCTGGCCCCATAGACTTGTGAGTGTCCAGGTGGCGTAGCAGGTCATTAACTGCTTCCTCCTGGACTATGAGGGCTCCACTCTGCTCCCCATCCCTGTCTTCCAGCTCAGGGGCCTGAGTACCCTGGGGATGACTGGTCTGGCTGTTAAACACAGAGGCAAAGAAGGCATTAAATACCTCAGCCTTTTCCTTGTCCTCGGTGACAATGTTCCCCCACACAAACACACCCCGCATCCAGCAAAGGATGGAGATCCTCCTTGGCTCTCCTTTTATTGTTGATGTACTTATAAAAACATTTTTTATTATCTTTTACAACAGTGGCCAGATTGAGTTCTTGCTGGGCTTTTGCTTTTCTAATTTCCTCCCTGCATGACCTAACAAGATCCCTGTACTCTTCCTGAGTTGCCCACCCCCTCTTCCAAAGGTGGTAGACTCTCCTTTTTTCCCTGAGTCCCAGCAAAAGCTCCCTATTCAGCCAGGCTGGTCGTCTTCCCCCGCCGGCTAGTCTTATTCAACACGGGGAGAGCCCGCTCCTGTGCCCTTAAGACTTCCTTCTTGAAGAAGGCCCAGCCTTCCTGGACCCCTTTGCCCTTCAGGACTGCCTCCCAAGGGACTTTCCAAACCCGCGTCCTGAATAGGCCAAAGTCTGCCCTCCGGAAGTCCATGGTAACAGTTTTGCTGCCCCTCCTCTTTACATCGCCAAGAATCGAGAACTCTATCATATCGTGGTCACTAAGCCCAGGACGGCCTCCGACCACGACATCTCCCACAAGCCCTTCTCTTTTGGTAAACAACAGGTCAAGCGAGGCACCTCCCCTGGTAGGCTCACTTACCAGCTGCGTCAGGAACTTATCCTCCACACACTCTAGGGACTTCCTAGACTGTTGCCTCTCTGCTGTGTTGTATTTCCAGCAGATGTCCGGCAAGTTGAAGTCCCCCACAAGAACAAGGGCTGGCGATTCTAAGACTTCTGCCAGCTGCTTATAGAATGCTTCATCTACCTCTACATCCTGGCTGGGTGGTCTATAGCAGACTCCCAACAGGACATCCACCTTGCTGGCCTTCCCCCTCATCCTTACCCATAAGCACTCGACCTTGTCATCGCCACTGTTGAAGTCTATAGTGAAAACACTCCCTAACATACAGAGCCACCCCACCGCCTCTCCTTCCATGCCTATCCCTTCTGAAGAGCTTATAGCCATCCAGTGCAGCACTCCAGTCATGAGAGTCATCCCACCACGTTTCTGTGATGGCGACTATGTTATAGCCATCCTGCTGCACAAGGGCTTCCAGCTCCTCCTGTTTGTTGCCCATGCTGCGTACATTGGTGTACATGCACTTGAGATGGGCTATCGATTTCGCCCCCAACGTTGCCATGCCACCCCTGGGCTCCTCACTAGCGAGCCCGTTTATATCCCCTTCCCCCTTCAAACCTAGTTTAAAGCCCTCTCAATGAGTCCTGCCAACTCATGGGCAAGAATCATTTTCCCCTTTGGAGACAGCTGATCTCCATCAGCCACCAGCAGGCCCGGTGCCATGTAAACTTCCCCATGATCGAAAAACCCAAAATTCCACCAATGGCACCAGCCTCTGAGCCACCTATTAATCAGGTGAGTTTTCCCATTCCTTTCAGCATTCTTCCCTGCCACTGACGAGATTGAGGAAAACACTACCTGTGCTCCCGAGCCTGTGACCAATCGCCCCAGTGCCCTGAAGTCCCTCTTCATTGCTTTAGGACTTCTCTCTGTAATCTCATCACTGCCAACCTGTACAACCAGCAACGGGTAATAATCGGAGGGCCTTACGAGGTCCGGGAGTTTCCTAGTAATGTCCCTAACCCGGGCCCCAGGGAGGTAGCAGACTTCCCTGTGGGATGGGTCCAGACGGCAGATTGGGCTCTCAGTTCCCCACAGGAGGGAATCACCCACCACACTTACCCTCCTTTTTTTCTTAACAGGGGCAGTCGTAATCCATGGGGCTGACTGACTGTGGGGCCATTGGTTGTGTTCTTGGGGTTCAGGGGGCTAGTCTTGGGTGCACTTTTTCATGTGGCACGTTTTTGGGCTGGAGGTTACCTTCTTGGGGTTCCAGGGGCTGGGTTTGGCATGCTTTTTCCTGCGGTGTGTTTTGTGGGGTGAGAGTGCCGCCTTGGTGTTTGAGAGGCTGAGGTTGGCATCTTTTCTTATGGTGTGTTTTAGGGAGAGGTGTTGCCTTTTTTGTTTTCGGGGGGCTGGGTGTGTCTTTTCGTGAGGCGCGTGTTGGGGGGTTTGCCTTCTTGGAGTTCGGAGGGCAGGGTTTGGCGTACTTCTTCACGTGGCGCACTTTTTCACGTGGTGCATTTCTGGGCAGGAGGTTGCCTTCTTGGGGTTTGGGGGGCTACATTTAGAGCGCTTTTTCCTGTTGCATGTTTTTTCGGGGGGGGGGTGGTGTTTTAAGGGTTCAGTGGGCTGGGGTTGGCACACTTTTTTGTGTGACACGTTCTGAGGGTGAGCAGCGTACCTTCCTGAGATTTTGGGAGGCGCATTTTACTGCACTTTTTTGTGTAGTGTGTTATGGTGCAGGTGGTTGCCTTCTTGGGGTTTGGAGGGGGTGGGTTTGGCATGCTTTTTCCTGTGGGGAGTTTTGTGGGGGTTGCTCTCTCAGAGTTCAGGGTGCTGGGGTTGGCACATCTTTTTGTGTGGCACGTTCTAGGGGTGAGGGTACCTTTTTGGGGTTGGGGGGGTTGGGCTTGGCACTTTTTGTGTAGTGTGTTTTGTGGAGAGCCAGAGCATTTCTTTCATGGTGCTTTCTGGGGTTGTTGCCTTGAGGTTTGAGGGGCTGGGTTTGGAGCATCTTTTCGCATGACATGTTTTGGGGAGAGGGTTTGATGTTCAGGGTTTGGAGGGCTTTGGTACGGGTTTTTTTTTAGTGTGGTGCATTTTGATGGGGGTACCTTCTTGGGGTTCGGGGTCTTGGGGTGGCGTGCTTTTTCATGTTGCATATTTAGGGGGCGGAATGCCAACACAAGGATGGGGAGGCGAAAGAGGTGGGAGTGGCACGCTTTTTCATATGGCACAGTTTGGGGAGAGTGTTTGCCTTCTTGGGGTTGAAGGGGCTGGGGTGTGTGTGATTTTTCCATGTGGTGCATTTTGGGAAGTGTAGTTGCCTCCTCAGGGTTCAGGGTTTGGTGTGGTTTTTTGTGTGGTGTGTTTTGAAGGGGTTGCCTTCTCCCAGTTTGGGGGGCTCGGGTTGGAGCATTTTTCTTTCAGCTCATTTTGGGGATTTTCTGGTTCTGTGGTTGCGTTTTGTGCTTTTGTGTTTAGAGGGGTGGGTTTACTGGGTTGGGGGGTATACTGGGTGGGTCTAAGTTTTGGGGGGGCTTTTTACAGGAGATTAGGATGTTTTGTTGGGGTTTTGGCAGGGTTGAGGTGTTTTGGGCAGGAGGGGTTGGGGCAGTTGTAATTTGTGGGTTTAGGTATGATTTACCGGTTTTGGGAGTTCTGAAGTTCTTGGGAAGCAGGGGTTGGATTTGGGGGTTCATGTGGTGGTTGTGGGTGTTTTATTAGATTTGGGGGGGTGGGCTTTTGAGGGGATTGGGTTTGTGGCTTTGGAGGGTTTTTTTTTTTTTGCATTTGGGACTACTTGTTTTTTTTTGCGGGGGGGGGGGGGGGGGGTGTCCAGGGTTTTGGGGTGGTTTTGGGTGTGGGGGCTTCTGGGGTTTGGGATGTTGTGCATGGTTGGGGCTTTTGGAGGGAACGTGAGCATTTGGTGGGGTGTAAGTTTCAGGGTTTCTTGTATTTAGGGGTTTAGGGTTTTTAGTATGGGGTGGGTTTTGGGGGGGGTTCTATGGATTAGAGGGTTTCAGGTTTGGGGTTTTTTTGAGGGGTTGGGGGTTCGTTTTTTTTTTTGTTTTGGGGGCAGGGAGCTTTTAGGGTGCGGGCGTTTTTGATGTTTTGGAGGGTTGTCAGCGCGTAGATGCCCGGCCGTTGGCGGGCTGTCATCCCTCTGCAGCTGGCTCCGCCCCCCATCCCACCCCTCGGGGACCGTTAAGGGCGGCTCGCCTCTTTCCCCCCCCCCCATGCGGTTGGGCGCGCCGTGGTGTCATCGGAAGTGACTTCACTTCAAGTGGCCGGGAGGAGCTAGACGCTGAGAATAGGGAAGGAGTGCTCGGCGCATCGCTCTTTAACTTTGCGTCTCTGCCCTTCCGTAGTGAGGCATCTTACCACCCCACCGACTCCGGGCTGCACGCACAGGGGCAGCGGAGTTCACCCCATCGCGCCCGGCTGCTTGGCCTGTCCCGGCCACACTCACCTTGAGGTGGCTGCCGCTGCTATTGCTGCCTGGGCTATCCGCCTCCTCTTCTTCCCCGCTGCAGGCTCTCGCTGGCCCCCCACAGGGCTGTTGGACGAATGAAGGGGCGGCGGAGCCACCCGGGCTAAAAGGTCACATTGTGGGCGTTCTCCCCCCAGCGCCAGGGGTAAACCATGAAGTCGCTGAAGCCAGGACTGATGGGGACGGGGCGGGGGGGAGTGCTGGCTCCTCACCTCTCCCTCGGGAGAACGGTTTGATCGAGGTGGTTTTGATAACGGAAACCAGGACACGCTTCGGGGAGTCCTGGCAAAAAGTCACCGGGAGACCCGGCGGTGGCCTCTCCACCATCGCTACCCTGTCACAGACACCAGCGCAGAAAAGGGAAGAGAGAGTGGGGAAGCTCCACAACGGTTCAGCTCCCCTTTCCCAGTCTACGTCCCAGGGCGGGGAAGGCATAGAAATCCTGCAACCACCACCACTTGTCACCCCCCAGGTCTGCTTTAGCTGTTCATCGCCAGAGACGGCGGCTCCTCTCGGGGCCTCACCCCCCTTTCCCAGCTACCACCGTCACAAAATCTGCGACAGCTACAGTCTCCCCACACCTTTCTGAAGCGGCGCTGGTCCCCGCTTGTCCCAGTCCTGGTGACTCCTGAGGAAGAGCTACTGTTGCATAACCCAGACCAAACCCGAGATTTTCCCGCGTTACTTTTCGCGCCCGGGCGTAACCAATCACCGAACCAGACGCTGACGTCACGGAGTAACAGTTCCCGCTCACCAACCACTTTGACCCGTGGGTGGGGACAGAGCGGAACTCGGCTTCGCTTCTGCCGCTCTATTGGCCAGGCGCCAGGCCGACTGGTAGAATTCGAAACTGACTGCTGGTGGACTGCTGGGGGTGTTTTGCCTCACTATAACTCATTTCCTCTGAGGAGGCACAGCCTGGCTGTTGATTGGCCAGCCACGGCGAGCGGGGGAGGGCTTGTTCGTCCGCTCTAGCTTGGCGCGCGTTTTTGTTTCGCCGTTTGGGCGCTTGGTGGACGAGCTTTGGCGCACCTGGCTCTGGACACGGCGTGTCACGTGTGGGGTTTAAAGGGTCGGCCACCGCTCGGGTATTTGGTGCTTGCTTCATGCAGAAGAGATGCTAGAAAGCGCCCGGAAGGCGCTGAGATTTCATTGCATGTGTGGATTTGTGCCCTATCGCAAGGAAAAGTCTCCTTCTGTCGCAACTCCGTCTCTAGAGGCGGGGAGTAGCTGAGGATTGCGCATAGCAACGGGAGGAGCGGAGGGGAAGTCGCCACCGGACGTGCTACTGCCGTCACCCAGATGTGTTTAGGGCAGGAGACCCGGAACAGGCGCTGTGGAGGCTGCGGCAGTGTGGTCATTGCGGCACGCGGTGGCCGTTGTGGGGCGCTGCAGCGGCAAGCGCGTGGTCGCGCCCTGTGAGGAGACAGAGCAGGGAGCTTGGAGCTGCTGGTGGGCTCCTGCGGGTTGCTGCCTCCCTGCGGTATCGGGATATCGCTGGGGGGGGGGGGGGTGTCCAGAGTGTATGGAGAAATGCCTGTTTCGGTACAAGACCCTAACACTGATAAGCCACGCTGAGTCGGCAGCTCTGCTCCTCCACGCACACATTTAAAATAATCTACAGCTCTGTCCAATTGCTTGATCATGCACTAACAGGAAGTCCAATGAGTCTAATGCTGTTTTGTGATGGTTGGCATGAAAGGTGAGGTGCTAACAGCAATATAACTTGCTTAGAAGTATGAACATTGCCTGAGACTATGAGCTTTTACCTCAGCGTTGATGTGACCTGAAGACCCAACCTAAGCCGGCTCTTACTGGCTGAGAACACCCCATACAGACAATAAAACAATAGGAGATTTGCCTTTCAAAAAAAACCCAGGCATATAACCATAGCCATCTACACCACCTGCATGGGACAAGCACATACTGATTACACAAGCAATACTAACTGATTAGTCCACCCTGTAACATGAGTGATTTGATTAGGCTGCGCAACTGTATTTTAACATATATAAACCGTGCTTTCCTCTGTATCGGGGTCCTCCATGCGTTAGGCTGAGGCAATGATATGTGCATAGCTAATATGAGAGAATAAATTCCCTTGGTAATTCTATGCTAAGCGTCCTTATCTTCATCCTTGGCTGGCAAAGAACTGACTTTTACATTGGTCATACACAGTCCATACAGAACTCTTATAAGCTTCTAGCTAGACAGCCTGACCTATACCACCAACATGTTACCACTGAGTAACTATGGCACCATTCACAAAAGTTTACGAAATCAATAGGAGTTATGTGCCAAATAATTATACAGATCTAGCTCCAGATTGTCACTGCTTTATGAGCTCTAACCAGTCTGTATGAGTCAGAAAGTTTGAGGTTTATCTAGTATGTTTTATCCAAAGTTTCTAAAAGTTATTAATTTTAGTATTTAATAATTACTGTTAAAAAAAAAACAGTAAACTGGGATTCGTATCAGCTTTTATTTGATCCACATGAGTAAAAGACATACAGCTGAACAATGAAAGATTTGGTGATAAAGAGGAATAATTTGAAAATATGGTGGCATACATTGATTTGGCTTTTTTTTTGTAAAATCCTGAAAGATAGGTTGTATGTTTGATTTTTAAATCTCAAAAGTAACCACAGTGCCTCATTTACTAAATCCTTAAGAAATACTGGAAATTAGGAAAGCTTTGGCTTTATCAGATACAGCAGTACTTAATTTATTAATTTATTAATAATTTTAATTTTATTAATTTATTTGGCATTTGGTTCAGGCCTTTAACATGAAGATAACTAGTACTAGTAAAGTAATATTCTACTTGAGCCCAGCTACTGAATGCTCCAGAAGGAAGGAAACAGAATGAGATAATCATGCCCATAATGAAGATTAATTGCCATCCCTTCCTGTGAAGGCAATGGAAGAATAGTAGTTAATATGTAGGACACCAATACAGAGGAACAATAAGAAATATTTCTATAAATATATTCACAACAAAAGGAGGGCTAAGGAGAATCTCCATCCTTTATTGGATGTGGGGGGAAACATAGTAACAAAGGCAGAGGAAAAGGCTGAGATACTTAATGCCACCTTTGCCTCAGTCTTTAATAGTCAGACCAATTGTTCTCTGGGTCCCAGCCCCCTGAGCTCTAAGACAGGGATGGGGAGCAGAACGAAGCCCCCATAATCCAAGGGGAAATGGTTAGTGACCTGCTACACCACTTAGACACACACAAGTCTATGAGGCCAGATGGGATCCACCCAAGGGTGCTGAGAGAGCTGGCGGAAGTGTTCACCAAGCCACTCTCCATCATTTATCAGCAGTCCTGGCTAACCGGGGAGATCCCAGTTGACTGGAAGCTAGCAAATGTAACACCCATCTACAAGAAGGGCTGGAAGGAGGATCTGGGGAACTACAGGCCTGTCAGCCTGACCTCGGTGCCAGGGAAGGTTATAGAGCAGATCATCCTGAGTGCCATCACATGGCATGTACAGGGCAACCAGGCCCAGTCAGCATGGGTTTATGAAAGGCAGGTCCTGCTTGACTAACCTGATCTCCTATGACAAGGTGACCCGCTTAGTGGATGAGGGAAAGGCTGTGGATGTTGTCTACCTGGACTTTAGTTATGCCTTTGACACCATCCCCCACAGCATTCGCCTGGAAAAACTGGCTGCTCATGGCTTGGACGGACGTACTCTTCGATGGGTAAAAAACTGGCTGGATGGCCGAGCCCAGAGAATTGTGGTGAATGGAGTTAAATCCAGTTGGTGGCCAGTCACAAGTGGTGTTCCCCAGGGCTCAGTATTGGTGCCAGTTGTTTTTAATATCTTTTTCAATGAGCTGGATGAGGGGATCGAGTGCATCCTCAGGAAGTTTGCAGATGACACCAAGTTGGGTGGGAATGTTGATCTGCTCGAGGGTAGGAAGCCTCTACAGAGGGATCTGGACAGGCTGGATTGATGGGCCAAGGCCAACTGTATGAGATTCAACAAGGCCAAGTGCTGGGTCCTGCACTTGGGTCACAACAACCCCATGCAACGCTACAGGCTTGGGGAAGAGTGGCTGGAAAGCTGCCTGGCCGAAAAGGACCTGGGGGTGTTGGTTGATAGCCGGCTGAATATGAGCCGGCAGTGTGCCCAGGTGGCCAAGAAGGCCAACAGCATCCTGGCTTCTATCGGAAATAGTGTGGCGAGCAGGACTAGGGAAGTGATCATCCCCCTGTACTTGGCACTGGTGAGACTGCACCTGGAATACCATGTTTAGTTTTGGGCCCCTCACTACAAGAAAGACATTGGGGTGCTGGAGCACATTCAAAGAAGAGCAACAAAGCTGATGAGGGGCCTAGAGAATCTTATGAGGAGTGGCTGAGGGAACTGGGGTTGTTTAGTCTGGAGAAAAGGAGGCTGAGGGGAGACCTTTTCGCTCTCTACAACTGCCTGAAAGGAGGTTCTAACAAGGTGGGTGTCGGTCTCTTTTCCCAAGTAACAAGCGATAGGTTGAGAGGAAACGGCCTCAAGTTGCGCCAAGGGAGGTTTAGATTGGATATTAGGAGAAATGTCTTCACTGAAAGGGTTGTCAAGCACTGGAACAGGCTGCCCAGGGAAGTGGTTGAGTCCCCTTCCCTGGAGGTATTTAAAAGATGTGTTGATGTGGTGCTTAGGGACATGATTTAGTGGTGGACTTCGCAGTGCTAGGTTTATGGTTGGCCTCAATGATCTTAAGGGTCTTTTCCAACCTAAGTGATTCTATGCGTCTATTATTCTAATATAAGTTGATCCATCTTCAGTGATGTAGCTCTTTATTGCTCAGCCTTCATGCAGTCAATTGAGTTCAGTTGTGTTATATTGCTGGAAAAATGTATGTAATAACTAGATCCACTAAGTGACAGTGTTACACTCTCTACCTGTTTAGGTGTCCAGTCCCAGAATGGACCTTGAGTCCTGCAGTAGGTTTGGGAGGTTTCTGCTCAGGGCAGGAGACATTTAGACACTTGAGAATGAGATTCATGTTGAAGTGGGTGAAAGAGTGGCTGTAGGAAATGTCAAGGATGGGATGCCACTCACTGGTAATTAAATGACTCGCTGTAAAGGTCAGAGGAATGTCAGCCTCCATTCGGGTTTCACTGTCTCCTGTAATTAGGAACCTTTGACCTTTAAAAAAGAATGAAGCAGGAGGTCATTTGGTAAAGATGCCATATTCCAAATCTATACATACTTAGGAAGCTGGGTCTTCTCTACTTGTGTGGGGCTGCTGTTCTGTGCACCTGCAGAAAGAACCTGGATGGAGGAGTGTACTGGGTCTGGCTGGGTTGGAGCTCCTTTTCTTCATAGTACCTTGTATGGAGTTCCATTTTAGATTTGTGATTAAAATAGTGTTGATAACACACCAATGTTTTAGCTATTACTGAACATTGCTTGCACAGTGTCAAGGCTTTCTGTTTCTCACTGTCCCTGCAGCAAGTAGGCCGGGGGTGGGCAAGAAGTTACGAGGGGACACAGCCAGGACAGCTAAACCAAACTGACCAAAGGCATATTCCATGCCATATAACGTCACACTCAGCAATAAAACTGGGAGGGTAGTCTTTCCAAAGTAGCTGTTGCTCGGAGACTGTTTGGGCATCAGTCTGATGGTGGGAGGTGGTGAGTGATTGCCTTTGCATCACTTGTTGTTTTTCCTCTCTTTCCTTCACTTATTCAACTGTCTTTATCTCGACCCATGAGTTTCTTGCCTTTGCTCTTCTGATTCTTTCCTCCATCTCGCTGGGATGGGGAGTGAGTGAGTGGCTGGTAGGTGCTTAGTTGCTGGCTGGGGTCAACCCACCACAGTCCTTTTTGGTGCCAAATGTGGGGCTTGAGGGGTTCAAGAGAATGATAGATTTCATTGGAGTGTGCTAGACTGAATTTATAGGTGTTATACCTGTTTAGCTGTTACTTGGCAGGTTGTTACTTGCTGTTGCTGGTCATGATGTTGACTTGTTTCCTCTCAATACTGGTTTATTTGTTCTCGTCTGCTCCATGGCGTGCTCCCTCTGTTGCTGTACATCAAAATCCAGGGCTTGTTAATGGCTGCTTTCAATTTTTGCTCTTTGCTGTGTTGTTTATCGCTTTGTTTTGCTTTGCCTGGGAGAGCTATGATAAAGGCACTGGCCTTGAGCCTAATCTGGTATTTGGGCCCTACATTGCTGCTGTCCCAGTACTCCAGGAATCGTCTCATGGAAACAATTAACAATTACACCTTTCTCCTCTGGCATCTTCCCACAATGATGCACATGGCTTGGAGGCCCATTCGATGCTACACCACCTGGGGTTCCCACCATCTAAAGGGACGTAAGATTATCTATACTATTCTCTCCTTATAGTGTTAGCTCTAATAAATAGCATTTTAAATGATACCTTACAGAGTCTGAGTGCCTTTCTTGCTGGGATCATAATGGACCAGCACCTCCGGGTGACAAACGATTGCCTGGCACATCAGACCCACAGGAATATAAGGCTCTGGTTGACACTAGTGCACAGTGTACCCTAATGCCACCTGGGTATAGCATTGAACAGGCCTCCAATCCACACACAGCACACTGGGCAGACCCTGTCCATAGAAGAGATTCTCTCATTTTGGTCATTCAAGCTATTTAAAGGATTTTCTTACAATAAAACAACTCTATTCATCATTTCCACTGTCAAACAGAAAGGATGTTCACCTCTTGCTGCACTCCTAGATAAAGGCAAGGACACGCAGGCAGTCTAATCGTTGATACCAAGTGGGAGCTGCCCGCAGGCTTCTCCGCTACAATTAGTTGGCTGTTTATCCTGCGGCCAAGGGATTTGTGCAGCATAACACAGGCCTGAAGTCCATGCTGTATGTACAGGATACCATGGCACAGCATAGGCCTGGGCCTAAGTAGGTTAACTGTTATGTGGATCACTAACCCCTCGATGTACAATGGTCTCCTGGTCAGGATCAATACATTCTGGTCTGAGCATTCGTTACCTGACTCCTGTAATTGCAAACCAGAAGTCCCTTCATCAGGATCAGGAGGAGAGGTGTCCTCAGCCCTTCTGTTGCCTCTGGGGAATTGCTTGATAGAAACCAGAGCAGTAATCTTCCTGGATGAACCCATTTTAGCTGCTGTTTTTCCCTGCAATTCATGTACACAGGCTTCCAGGTCTGAGGTAGGTGCACTGTCCCACTTCCTCACGTCCATAGTCACGTAGATGGAACCACAGGGTGGCATGTAGTGTGCACCCACAGTTCCCTTTCATTTGAGCAGGGAAAGGCTGACTCTGTATGGCACTCTTCATAGCCAAGACACTGGTGTGGTGGGTTGACCTTGGCTGGCTGCCAGGTGCCCACCAAGCCGCTCTTATCACCCCCCTTCCTCAACTGAACATGAGGAGAAAATATGAGGAAGGCTCATGGGTAGAGATAAGGACAGGGAGATCACTCACCAATTACCATCACGGGCAAACCAGACTTGACTTGGGGAAATTAATTTAATCTATTGCCAATTAAACAGAGCAGGATAATGAGAAATAAGAATAAATCTAAAAACACCTTCCCCCCACCCCTCCCTTCTTCCTGGGGTCAACTTCACTCCCGACTTCTCTACCTCCTCCCCCCGAGCAGCGCAGGGGGATGGGGAATGGGGGTTGTGGTCAGTTCATAATGCTTCTTCTCTGCCACTCCTTCCTCCTCATGCTCTTCCCCTGCTCCAGCATGGGGTCCCTCCCACGGGAACTTCTCCAACGTGAGTCCTTCCCCTGGGCTGCAGTTCTCCAAGAACCAGCATGGGTCCTTTCTACGGGGTGCAGTCCTTCAGGAACAGACTGCTCCAGCATGAGCCCCCTGTGGGGTCACAGGTCCTGCCAGAAAACATGCTCTAGCGTGGGCTCCTCTTCACAGGGTGCAGCTTCCTTCAAGGCACATCCACCTGCTCCAGTGTGGGGTCCTCTACGGGCTGCTGCACCATGGACCTCCATTGGGCTGCAGGGGAACAGCCTGCCTCACCATGGTCTTCACCATGGGCTGCAGGGGAATCTCTGCTCTGGTGCCTGGAGCACCTCTTCCCCCTCCTTCTTCACTGACCTTGGTGTCTGCATATTTGTTCCTCTCACATTTTCTCACTCCTCTCTCCCAGCTGCTGTTGTGCAGCAGTTTTTTCCCCATTCTTAAATATGTTATCACAGAGGTAACACCAGCTTTGCTGATTGGCTCAGCTTTGACCAGTGGCAGGTCTGTCTTGGAGACAGCTGGAACTGGCTCTGTCCAACATGGAGGCAGCTTCTAGCAGCTTCTCACAGAAGCCACCCCTGCAGCCCCCCCGCTACCAAAACCTTGCCACATAAACCCAATACAATCTTGACCCACAGGTTTTTTTCACCTTAGTTTTTCCCCCTGTCCTGCTGAGGAGGGGGAATGAGAGTGGCTTGGTGGGCACCTGGCATCCAGCCAAGGTTAACCCACCACAAGAGGGGAATAATTTGACAGACTAGTTCTGTAGAGGTGTTGCAATGAAAGAGGCATTTGGAAGTAGAAATGATACAAAACCATATAATGAACCTTCTCATCAGACTGTTTTCCTTAACTATTTCATAGTTTAATGAAACAGTGGGAACAGGGGAAGCTGTAGTGTTGAGACCTCCAAATCTCTACTTGTGTCTTTGGTTACAGAAGAGACTGAAAATATATTTTTGGTATATACTTCTCTAAAATAGAAAAAATTCTTCTCCTCCTTTAAAACCCCATTCTTCTTGGTGGTGGTGGTGGTGGAGGAAATCCCCTTAGCAATGCAAAATACTTCAGATGATTTCTAGAGTTCCCCAAATCTGTGTAACCCTTTCTAGGAAGTGTTCCAACTATGGTCATTCTGCCTTAAGGCAGACAAGTAATAGTGAATAATAGTTAAGTTTGTCAGAGAATACTATTTGTTTTCTTGCCAGTTTGAGCTGAATGGCACTTATAAAAAAAAAAAAACAAACCTGAAAATACATCTTGAATAGCACACATATTGTATATACCTCTCTAACTTAAGAGAGCCTGCATTTTAAGACAATACTATTTTCCCAAAGAAATAAAAGTAAATTGCAACTTTTGAAAGGTTCAGTAATGAAATGGAACTAGGGTCATATGGATCATGCATATAAATTTTAGACGACTTATCTCTAGCCTCCCTCTATAACATCAGATTTGAGCTCTTTGCCTAGTTTGAACATGGTGTTCTTGTATACTGCTAGTCTGGGGAGCTTGAGATAAAGCCTAGGACCCAATTTATACTGGAATGCTGGAAAACTGGATTACTCTCTAGAGTATTTGTAAACAGGCACCTCTGCCTATCTCTGCTCATGGCAAATCTAATGCCTTCTTTTGAGGTAATGGGGCTCAAGGAGAACCCATAGTCAAATACTCAGCTCTATTACGTTAGTTTCTTAAGTGTGTGGGTGTTGGTTTTGTTTCCTCAAATAGATATTCCTTGTGTGTCTTTATACTGTATTCTTCGCACACACACAAAAATAATACTATATTATAATTTAGGCTGGTTTTTAGATTGTTTCATTCTTCCATCAAATAAGCATGGTACATATTTTGTTCATTTAAAGGTTATGTAGCCCATGATGTAAGGGTATGTGCAAGGAAAGTGTCTGCTACTTTATGGGTATCTGGTCAAAGGAGCCATAAACAAGAGCATACAGAGAGAAACCTGACCAACACATGATAGGAACAAACCTGGTAAGTCGCACTATTTGGTAAGGATATGTAGAGTTCGAGAATGTTTATTCTTTCAGTTGGGAGGAAAAAGAAAGGAAGGGAGACAAACACACAGAGACATAAAACCTGACCAATTAACCTTAACAAAGACAATAACCAGAAACAAACCTGGTCAGTCACACTAATTGATGGGCTACCAAGAAACTGCAGGCAAATGGGAATTTGCAAGTGATAAGGATGTAACCCTGAGGGTCAAAGATGTTGGAAGGGGGGTCGGTGGGACTATTCCAGCTGATGAGGCAATGTGCAGGGGAAGGGGGAGCAAGGAGAAACAAAGTAGTGGAGGGGTAGACAGAAAGGGGTATAAACGGGTTCGGTCAAGTGTAAAATGGGGCCAGTCAGTACGCTGGTGCTGGCTGCTGTGGGGGCACCGAGTATCTGTATCTTCTCCAAACCTGGGGGGGTGCGTGTGTATTCGCCAGAAAACTTCAAGCTGGACTAGCCAGCAAGTAGCAGGGGGGCCTCAGGTCCAGGCAGGTGTATCAGGCAGGCAAGGGTCTGTGCTGGTATGCCCAGGGGGACCTGTGAGTGTGGAATGGCTATGGGACGAGTGAGTGTGTGTTTGCTAGTGAGCATCAAGCTGGACTAGCCAGCGAGTAGGGGACCTGTGAAATGGGTAAGAGAGCCTGGGATCCTGGCAGGGATACCAGGTGGACAGAACAGGCTATGCCAGTACTCAAGGGATCTGCGAATGTGTGTGTGATTGTGCATTTAAAAGCAATAATGCCTCTGCAAGAGTAATAGTCCATGTAGACAATTCTGGTTCTTTGGCCTTGATAGTGCATATGACATCTCTCCAGGCATAAGGTCATGGGAGGCCGGGTAGATGACTATCATTGTCATTGTCTTGCTGGCTTGTGCCACTGGAGTGAGCCCTTTTCTTGCCTATAGAAGATTCAAATCTCTGAGCTGCTGCTGGTCCTGGTCCCACTTCTGTAAGTTTGGGTGATCCACCTCAGTGGTCCACTCTGTGGGTAGGTCTGTGTTGATAGCTAAGTCACATCATAATGTCAAAGGCCAAGTTAAGTTCACTTCTTGATTATTGATAGTCAGTTTCAGATCCATATCATTTGCGGTGTCAGTCCCTACCATTTGAGGTTGGTGCTACCCTCCCAACACACCCATTCATTTACAGTGGTCTATTGTCTGGGCCTTACCAGGGTTATATGCTGAAGTTCAGGGTGCTGTTGTGGCCACCCTTTCCATAAGTTTCCCAGTCCAACCCAAAAGCCCACAACAGAAGGATCATCTGAGAGACCAGGCAAGGTAGCCAGCTTTTTAATCTTCTCTGTATCCAAGGCAGCTACAACAAAGGCCCGCCAGTACCCTTTTGGGTCCTTCAGGTACCCCCTCCTGAGGTAGTCTATGCCAAGGATACACAGAGCCTTCGGGCCAATTACGATAGGATGCTTTTGCCATTTGTCCTCTGTTAAGCTCACCTCAGACTCCATCACAGACAACAGCTGGGATTCCTTGTTGTAGCTTGCTGAGCGTCAAAGAACAGCAGATGCCAATTGCTACCTGGTACTGGCGGGCCTTTGTTGTAAAAGCTGAGCAGATTAAACAGGAGATAGCTCACGAGGTAGCTCTTGGTCCTGTCTGTACAGGACCAGCTGTGCAAAATGTGCTCTACACGGCAGCTGGGGAGCATGGCCTCACCTGGAGTCTCTGGCAGAAAACACCAGGAGAAACCCAAGGTTAACCTCTAGGGTTTTGTAGCTGGGGGTCTGTTGTGGTTTAATCTAGTAGGCAGCTAAACACCACACAGCCATTTTACTCACTCCCCCCCATCCCCAGTGGGATGGGGGAGAGAATAGGAAAAAAAAAAGTAGAATTAGTGGGTTGAGATAAAGACAGTTTAATAGGACAGAAAAGGAAAGGATAATAATACTAATACTACTAATAATATACAAAAGTGATGCACAATGCAATTGCTCCCCAACCGCCGACTGATACCCAGCCAGTTCCCAAGCAGCGATCGCTGCCCCCCGGCCAACTCCCCCCAGTTTATATACTGAGCATGACATCATATGGTATGGAATAGCCCTTTGGTCAGTTTGGATCAACTATTCTGGCTGTGCCCCCTCCCAGCTTCTTGTGCACCTGGCAGAGCATGGGAAGCTGACAAGTTCTTGACTAGCATAAGCAGTACTTAGCAACAACTAAAACATCAGTGTGTTATCAACATTCTTCTCCTACTAAATCCAAAACACAGCACTATGCCAGCTACTAGGAAGAAAACTAACTCTATCCCAGCCAAAACCAGGACAGAGTCTTGAGTGTCAGAAACCCACTACACCCCGACTGAAAAAGCGATACTAGCAGCATATGAGGGAGTTTGAGCTGCTTCAGAAGTTGTTGGTACAGAAGCACAGCTCCTCTTGGCACTGCGATTGCCTGTGCTACACTGGATGTTCAGAGGAAACATCCCCTCTACACATCATGCAACCGACACTAAGAAAGAGGGTAAGTAAGTGGGTAGCATTGATTACGCAACGAGCTTGACTGGGGAAGCCCAGCTGCCCAGGAATCCTGGAAGAGATCATGGACTGGCCATTCAACAACAGGCCCGCATTTTCCTTGTTCAACCTTTTATTAGTAATGTAGTGGTAGAAACTCTTCTTGTTGCTCTTGATGGTCCTCTAGTTGAGCTTTGGCTTTCCTGACACCATCCCTAATGCTTGGGCAGTGTTTCTTTATTCCTCCTTTGTAGCCTGTCTGTACTGGTTTTGGCTGGGATAGAGTTCATTTTCTTCATGGTAGCTTGTATGATGCTATGTTTTGGATTTGTGATGAAAACAGTGTTGATAACACAGGGATGTTTTAGTTATTGCTGAACAGTGCTGACACAGCACCAAGGCTGCCTTTGTTTTCTCACACTTCTCAGTGAGTAGGCTGGGGGTGCACAAGAAGTTGGGAGGGGGCATAGGTGGGACAGCTGACCCTAACCTACCAAAGGGATATTTCATACCATATGATGTCGTGCTCAGTGATAAAAGCAGCAGGGAAGACGGAGGAAGGGGGGACATGTGAAATTATGGCATTTGTCTTCCCAAGTAACCATTACGCATGATGAAGCCCTGCTTTTCTGGAAATGACTAAACACCTGCCTGCTGATGGGAAGTAGTGAATGGATTCCTTATTTTGCTTTGCTTGCGTGCACAGCTTTTGCTTTACTTATTAAAATATCTTTATCTCAACTTGCAAGTTTTCGCACTTTTGCCCTTCCATTTGTCTTTCCCATCCCACTCAGTGGGGAGTGAGTGAGTGGCTGTGTGGTGCTTAGCTGCTGGCTGGCATTAAATACGGCACCTGTCCTTGCTTTCACCTACTCGATGCCCTCTTTTTGCATTGGAGCTCTACCATGAGTTCCCTGCTTAGCCAAGCTGGTCTTCTGGTACATCTACTTGTCTTCCTGAGTATTGGGATGGACGGTAGTTTTCCTTGGACAATGATGTCCTTAGAGACCTCCCAGCTTTCTTGAGCTCCTTTGCCCTTCAGCACTACCTACCACCTACCAGTTTCCTGAATAAGCCAAAATCTCCTCTTCTGAAGTCCAGGGCCTGTACTCTGCTCCTTGCTTTCCTCATTACCCTCAGGAGCTTCAACTCTGCTAGTTCATGGACACTGCAGCCAAGGCTTCCATTTATTATCACATCCCCAACCCATTCCAAGCACCAAGTTCCCCCCCCCCAAGGTCCATTTCCCTCTTCAACCAAGGCTTTGTTCCTAACCATGCCTCGTGTGCTGATTTTGGATCAGGAACCTGCAGACTACACCAGATATTAGAAAGTGGTGGGTTGCTGCCAATGCCATCATGCCAAGAATGGGTGCTGATATGGTGACACCAGGATGCTTCATCTGTCTGTCCAAGTTTTTCCTTGACATCCTGGAAAGCACCTCACCTCTACCCCAATCACTTTGGAAGGAAGTATTATCCTTTGGGTTGAGAACCGGAGAGAATCTAAAAGTGCAGCTTTTAAGACCATTCCATAAAGTCTGTGTGTGACTCTCCTCTACTATCAATAACGCAGTGAGATACTCCCCTTTAGGTAGGAACTAAGGTTCTTTGAGCAATCTGCCCCCTCCAGTATATTGCGTACCTGTGTGTTCAGTCCTGAAAAGGGTTACAGAAAAGGCCTAAGAACTTGTTTTGTCATCTTTTAGGAAAAATAAGGTTGTCAACTGCTAGCTAATGCTTACATTAACTCCTAACCTGTAATCAGTGACTGGATTTGTTCTTTATCAGTTTTTCATGCTCCAACCATGTCCTGGCCAATGGCAGGGACACTTATGATTGAACCAACAGAGTCTGAATAGAAGGCAGAGCTGGACAGATTCTGTCATGCAATGATCGATATTCAGCAGGAAATTGCTAAAACAGAGGAAGACAGGATGGACCCTGATTAACCCACTGAAGTTAAGAATTATGTTCAGGTCTTGGATAATATCTTTAACCAAACTGAAAAATGCATAAAGGTTGACTCATTTCCTGTTTTAAATTGGTCTCTCTTTCAGATACCCTATGTTCAAGAGAACCTTTTGAGGCTAATTTCAGCTATATGCATGTAGTAACGTGGACTTGAAGGAGTGAGGATTCAGCATTGACACATTTAGTTGAATCCAGTCATCTCGTGTCTTAAACACATCTTTCTGCTTTAATTGTCACCACATACTCTGAACTGTATTGCCTCTTCTAAGTGGGCTCGTCCTTTAGAAAAACACAGAATCACAGAATGGTTGAGGTTAGAATGGACCTCTGGGGGTCTTCTGGTCCAACCCATCTGCTCAAGCAGGGCCACCTAGAGCCAGTTGCCCAGGACAACGTCCAGATGGCTTTTGAATACCTCCAAGGATGGAGACTCCACAACTTCTCTGGGCAACATGTTCCAGTGCTTGGTCACCCTCACAGTAAAAAAGTGTTTCCTTATGTTCAGATGGTACCTCCTGTGTTTCTGTTTGTGCCCATTGCCTCTTGTCCTGTCACTGGGCACCACTGAAAAGAGCCTGGTTTCGTCTTCTTTGCACGCTCCCTTCAGGTATTTGTATACATTAATGAGATACCCCCCGAGCCTTCTCTTCTCTAGGCTAAACAGTCCCAGCTCTCTCAGCCTTTCCTCATAGGAGAGATGCTCCAGTTCCTTAATCATCCTGGTGGCCCTTTGTTGGAGTCTCTCCAGTATGTCCATGTCTCTCTTGTACTGGGGAGCCCAGAACTGGACACAGGACTCTAGGTGCGGCCTCACCAGTGCTGAGTAGAGGGAAAGCATCGCCTCCCTCGACCTGCTGGCAACACTCATAATGCAGCCCAGGATACCATTGGCCTTCCTTGCGGCAAGGGCGCATTGCTGGCTCATGTTCAATCTTATGTACACCAGGACCCCCAGGGCCTTTTCTGCCACTGCTTTCCAGCTGGGTAGCCCCCAGCATGTACTGGTGCATGGGGTTGTTCTTCCCCAGGTGCAGGACTTTGCACTTCTCCTTTTTGAACTTCATGAGGCTCCTGCCTGCCCATTTCTCCAACCTGTTGTGGTCCCTCTGGATGGCAGCAGCACCTTCTGAGGCATCAGCCACTCCTCCCAGTTTTGTGTCATCAGCAAACTTAAAAACGTGAGGCTGCTCCTATCTGTCCGTAGAGAGCCTCATCTGCTTATTCTTCCTGGTCAGGTGGTCTGTAGCAGACACACACTATTATGCCACCCTTACCTGTCCTTTCTTTAATCCTAACCCATAAACTCTCAGTTGGGTCCTCATTCTTTCCCAGGCAAAGCTCCATGAACTCCAGCTGCTCTCTCACATAAAGTGCAAGTCCCCCTCCTTGTCTTTCCAGCCTGTCTTCCCTAAAGAGCTTGTATCCCTTCATTGCAACACTCCAGAAGTAGCAGCCTTCCTACTAGTAAGTAAATGATGGACTTCTAGTGAGTTGTGAAGAGGTAAATTTGCCCTCTGCTCTGTAGTTTCCTCATCTGTTGATGTAATATGCTAATAAGCATATTAACTTTAGAATAATTTTTATTGTTATGCAATTATTCTGAAAGTGAAATCTACAGCAAACGTTAAGCTTTATTTCTCATGTCAGAACTCAAAGCTTGCTCTTCATGTTTAGTTATCTTAATTTCAGCATTTCAATAGTAGAGATTAAAACTGACATTCTTGTTGGAAAGTGAGTTAGACTTCCCATTCATTGAAGTTTACCATATTGTACCAGAATCTCAAAAAATTATTCAAGTCCCCATGTTACATACAGAAGAAGTTCTGCTCCAGAAAACTCAGCTGAGGATCTGACAAGATGCAAGAGCTGGATAGGGCTAAGGACAGTAATGTGAGATAAATATAAGTGTAGCCAAACAGACTGAAAGTGTCAGACATCTTTAGAGAACTATCCAAAATAGCTTCCAAGGTCTTCTAACAGATAATTTAGAATGTTATACATTATGCTATTTTTCTCACTTGACACTGAATTGCATGTATTTTATCGCTGATCTCTGTTTGAAAGAGTTGCAGAACTTGGTAACCATTTTCTCGTATTCCTTGGTTCCCATCTTTTAGCCAGTTAATGAGGACCATGCTTTTTAAACCATAACAACTGTATCTTTATAAGCCTTTGCTGGAGGACATGGTTACAATTTTTTTTTTGTTAAAACTAAATTGTTTTGATTGCATCATCCCTGTTCCACACAATTGCTAACTTTCAAAGATTCCTAACAGATTTAAGATGCATGACTCTGACAAACACTGAAAAAATGGCTATATGGCTTTTTAATTCTTTGCATGTCTATTATATTGGTTACACAGATTTGCTTGATCGGAGAGTGATATAAGAGTTAAAATAATTAAGTTTTTTTTTTTTTTTTTTTTGGTGCTTAGCCATTTGTGAAATCTGAAAGCAAGTTTTGGCCTGCAATGGCATGCATTGATGACAAATATGGAGATGAACATCTGGTTTGTACTTACCCACCGGTAGAAGTCTATGATCTCCTTTTTCTGAACAGAAGAGAGCATCTTCATAATATGACTTCCAACTGTCTGGATTCACCTGACTGATTCACTCTACCAGGATGGCTTTTCTGCCCTAGACAAACTTAGGTGATTTATATACTGTATATATTTCTGGTAATCTCTGTATTTATTAACAGAATCCCTGCTTAGTTAATGCAAATAAAATCAGTATATTAAATGTGTCCTGGTTTTGGCTGGGATAGAGTTAATTTTCTTCCTAGTAGCAGGCATAGTGCTGTGTTTTGGATTTAGTAGGAGAAGAATGTTGATAACACACTGATGTTTTAGTTGTTGCTAAGTACTGCTTATGCTAGTCAAGAACTTGTCAGCTTCCCATGCTCTGCCAGGTGCACAAGAAACTGGGAGGGGGCACAGCCAGGATAGTTGATCCAAACTGACCAAAGGGCTATTCCATACCATGCCATCAAACAAAGTAAGGTCAAGGGACCTGCACAGGAGATCCAGTTCTTAGGAATAAAATGGCAAGATGGACGTCGTCAGATCCCAATGGATGTGATCCACAAAATAACAGCTATGTCCCCACCAACTAGCAAAAAGGAAACACAAGCTTTCTTAGGCGTTGTGGGTTTTTGGAGAATGCATATTCCAAATTGCAGTCTGATCGTAAGCCCTCTCTATCAAGTGACCCGGAAAAAGAACGATTTCAAATGGGGCCCTGAGCAACAACAAGCCTTTGAACAAATTAAATGGGAGATAGTTCATGCAGTAGCCCTTGGGCCAGTCCGGGCAGGGCAGGATATTAAAAATGTGCTCTACACCGCAGCCGGGGAGAATGGCCCTACCTGGAGCCTCTGGCAGAAAGCACCAGGGGAGACTCGAGGTCGACCCCTAGGGTTTTGGAGTCAGGGATACAGAGGATCCGAAGCCTGCTATACTCCAACTGAGAAAGAGATATTGGCAGCATATGAAGGGGTTTGATCTGCTTCAGAAGTGGTTGGTACTGAAGCACATCTCCTGCTGGCACCCCGACTGCCGGTGCTGGGCTGGATGTTCAGAGGGAGGGTCCCCTCTACACATCATGCAACTGATGCTACGTGGAGTAAGTGGGTCGCACTGATCACACAATGGGCTCGAATAGGAAACCCCAGTCGCCCAGGAATCTTGGAAGTGATCATGGACTGGCCAGAAGGCAAAAACTTCAGAATATCACCAGAGGAGGAGGTGACACGTGCTAAGGAGGCCCCACTGTATAATAAACTGCCAGAAAATGAGAAGCAATATGCCCTGTTCACTGATGGGTCCTGTCGTCTTGTGGGAAAGCATCGAAGGTGGAAAGCTGCTGTATGGAGTCCTATACGACAAGTCGCAGAAACTGCTGAAGGAGAAGGGGAGTCGAGTCAGTTTGCAGAGGTGAAAGCCATCCAGCTGGCTTTAGATATTGCTGAACGAGGAAAGTGGCCAGTCCTTTATCTCTATACTGACTCATGGATGGTGGCAAATGCCCTGTGGGGGTGGTTGCAGCAATGGATTCAGAGCAACTGGCAGCGCAGAGGCAAACCTATCTAAGCTGCCGCACTTTGGCAAGATATTGCTGCCCGGGTAGAGAACCTGGTTGTAAAAGTTCGTCACGTAGATGCTCATGTACCCAAGAGTCGGGCCACTGAAGAACATGAAAACAACCAGCAGGTGGATCAGGCTGCTAAGATTGAAGTGGCTCAGGTGGATCTGGACTGGCAACATAAGGGTGAATTATTTATAGCTCAGTGGGCCCATGACACCTCAGGCCATCAAGGAAGAGATGCAACATATAGATGGGCTCGTGATCGAGGGGTGGACTTAACTATGGACAGTATTGCACAGGTTTTTCATGAATGTGAAACGTGTGCTGCAATCAAGCAAGCCAAGCGGTTCAAGTCCCTCTGGTATAGTGAACGATGGCTGAAATATAAATATGGGGAGGCCTGGCAGATTGATTACATCATGCTCCCACAAACCTGCCAAGGCAAGCACCATGTGCTCACCATGGTGGAAGCAACCACCGGATGGCTGGAAACATATCCCGTGCCCCATGCCACCGCCCGGAACACCATCCTGGGCCTTGAAAAGCAAGTCCTGTGGTGACATGGCACCCCAGAAAGAATCGAGTCAGACAACGGGACTCATTTCCGAAACAACCTCATAGACACCTGGGCCAAAGAGCATGGCATTTAGTGGGTATATGTGTACGGAAGTGTTAAAAGATGGAATTTTGGTCTGTGGATGGACACTGGGTGAGAAGTAGATAGCCGAGGAATGCAGTTAGCACACAAGACAGATAATTTATTGTTTGGAATGCTGACCACAGAGATAAGAAAGCTGAGAAATGTTAGGGAGGATGTGCAGCTGTGAAGATACAAGGTACAGCTCACAATTTTGCTTGCTTTGCAAGCATCCTGTTATTGGCTTGAGCATAGTCGATACGTGACTGCTAGATTATGGCAATATGCCACGTGAACAAAGGCCATGAACCAATAGATGGGATACCTACAGCGCGTGCAGCGTGCCTGGCCAGCGGGCGCATGCGCCTTAGGCTCCCTATGTTGTAACCGAGTGTCCTCGTTTCAGCTGGGACAGAGTTAATTTTCTTCCTAGCAGCAGGCATAGTGCTGTGTTTTGGATTTAGTAGGAGAAGAATGTTGATAACACACTGATGTTTTTAGTTCTTGCTAAGTACTGCTTATGCTAGTCAAGGACTTTTCAGCTTCCCAGGCTCTGCCAGGTGCACAGGAAACTGGGAGGGGGCACAGCCAGAATAGTTGATCCAAACTGACCAAAGGGCTATTCCATACCATATGACGTCATGCTCAGTATATAAACTGGGGGGGGGTTGGCTGGGGAGCAGCAATTGCTGCTCGGGAGCTGTCTGGGTATCTGTCAGCGAGTGGTGAGCAATTGCATTGTGCATTACTTGCTTTTTATATTGTTATTATTATTATCATTATTATATTATTATTATTATCATTTTACCTTATTTCAGTTATTAAACTGTTCTTATCTCAACCCAGGAGTGTTTTTTTCACTCTTACTCCTCCGATTCTCTCCCCCATCCCATCGGGGTAGGGGGAGTGAGCGAGCGGCTGCATGGTGCTTAGTTGCTGGCTGGGGCTAAACCACGACACCGAGGCGTGTTTTCGGCATTTGCTGGCCACGTGTGTCGAAACCCGTTTCCTCTGCCATATAAAAACTGGGATTTCCTGAAGAGCGGTGGGCGGGTGTACGGCGAGGTCACTGTTGCCTCCGTGGGGACGCCCACGTAAAGCTGGCACCTACCGACCACTGGGCTGAGCTCACAGCGCAAGACAGCACAAGATTGTATGGATGGACCATCTTCCTCACAGTCCTCGGGTCAGTAAGACTATTGCTTTGCTGAACGCTTGTAGTCTAGTTAATAAAGTCTTTGTGCTGCTAGATAGTCTGTGTGTGCGTGCCATTCTTTCCCCGGGAATCCTCGAAACCACTCTAAAATAGTGTATCGCATCCCTTATCATGCACCAGCCTCGGGGAAAATCAAACGATACAATGGACTGTTAAAGACTACCCTGAGAGCAATGGGTGGTGGGACGTTCAAACATTGGGATACGCATTTAGCAAAAGCCACCTGGTTAGTCAACACCAGGGGATCTGCCAATCGAGCTGGCCCTGCCCAATCAAAACTTTTATGTACTGTAGAAGGAGATAAAGTCCCTGTAGTGCACATAAAAAATATGCTGGGGAAGACAGTCTGGGTTACTTCCCCCTCTGGCAAAGGCAAACCCATTCATGGGATTGCTTTTGCTCAAGGACCTGGGTGCCCTTGGTGGGTGATGCGAAAGGATGGGGAAGTCCAATGTGTACCTCAAGGGGATTTGATTTTGGGTGAAAATAGTCAATGAACTGAACTGTATGATCTTAATTGCTATATAATACTGTATGTTATCTCTTAACTGTATGTTATCTCTTACTGTATGTTATCTCTTAAATGTATGTTAATATAATAATATAGTATAATGTTAATATAATACAGTATGTTAATGTTAAGTATATAATACTGTATGTTATGGTTGCTATATGCTACATCAACGGTATTACAGTAAGAATTGCCCAGCTTAATGAAAATGAACTTTGATGAAACCATGTTGGAATGAGAACTGGCTTCAGTATGCAACAATCCAACACTGCACACCACCTCTCCTGCCCTGAAAGACTGTGATGACAGATGGAACCCAAAGTCATGGAGTAAATGAACTCAATGGACATTTTAGAGGGATGGCCCATAGACGAAGGGAATGATATCTGTGCGTATATATCAAGATAGGGAAAGTGGTGGTGATTAATTAGAACACATTGGAAAGGGGAGGGCCTGTGCATGACGTAGATGGTATAGAATAAGGGGTGGATACTGTCCTGGTTTTGGCTGGGACAGAGTTAATTTTCTTCCTAGTAGCAGGCATAGTGCTGTGTTTTAAGAATGTTGATAACACACTGATGTTTTACTTGTTGCTAAGTACTGCTTATGCTAGTCAAGGACTTTTCAGCTTCCGATGCTCTGCCAGGTGCACAAGAAACTGGGAGGGGGCACAGCCAGAATAGTTGATCCAAACTGACCAAAGGGCTATTCCATACCATATGATGTAATGCTCAGTATATAAACTGGTGGGGGGTTGGCCGGGGAGCAGTGATCGCTGCTTGGGAACTGTCTGGGTATCGGTTGGCGGGTGGTGAGCAATTGCATTGTGCATCACTTGCTTTGTACATTATTATTATTATTATCATTATTATATTGTTATTATTATCCTTGCTATTTTACTTTCTTTCAATTATTAAACTGTTCTTATCTCAACCCAGGAGTGTTTCTCACTCTTACTCCTCCAATTCTCTCCCCCATCCCATCAGGGTAGGGGGAGTGAGCGAGCGGCTGTGTGGTGCTTAGTTGCTGGCTGGGGCTAAACCACAACAGGTGGAAGAAAAATTAGTTGGTTCAATATTTATTTTCCATAGTACTTGATGTTAAGGTTGCCTCAAATCTGTGTTTTTATCTTTGTGCTAAAACTTTAATATTAACATAGTTTTCAAAGTGGTATGTGTATTGGGACCCTTGCGGAAGACATTGTATTCCAGGAGTTAGTTATCTTGAACAAGCCATGATTTCTCTGTTGGGCCTTGTACTTAGGGCTGGAGAAGCCTCTATGTTACTAATATAATCTGTAACTTAAAATATTTTTGGGAAAGGTAAGCTGTATGTGGCTCAAGGGGTGGAATGTAGTGATCCTGACCAGCACACCACTGTACATCAGAGAATTAGTGATCCACATAACAGTTAACCTGAGTAGGCCCAGGCCTGTGCTGTGCTGTGCTTCGCTGCACAGCACAGCATGGCCTTCAGGCATGTGTTATGATGCACAAATCCCTTGGACGCAGGATAAACTCAGCGGCTCATTGTAACAGGGGGGCCTGCAGGCAGCTCCCACTTGGTACCAGTGATTAAGCCACCTGCGTGGCCTTGCCTTTATCTAACAGTGCAGCAAGAAGCTCCTATGCGAACACCTTTCCTGTTTGACGGTAGAAATGATGAATAGAGTTGTTTTCTTGTAAAAAAAGCCTATAACAGCTTGAATGACCAAAAAGGAGGAACCTCTCCGTGGACGGGATCTGCCCAGCAAGCCGTGGGAAAATCCATCCAGGGTTGAGCTGATGCTGCATGAACTGTCGTTCCCAGCATCTGAAGGCATGTAAGATTTACTCACTATCTATATTCCTCTTTTTATTCTATCTTATTAAAACAGCTATTTTATTAAGCCATTTTTCATCAGGCCTTTTTTATTGAGTTCTAGGTGAACCCTGCACCCTCTCTCACCTCCCCCCACCCCCTGCTGAGAACAGGATGCAACCCTTTTTATTCCAGATGCCTCATAAGGCAATAGAAATGAATATCATCCCCAGCAGTAATTGTTTATTTTCTAAAGACAGATGGATTCTTTAATACACGTATTACCACTAGCATTGCTAGTGTTAATATTTCTTACCTGGTTTACCTGCCAATCTTAGTTTTCCAATAGTCAGCCAGAATTAAGCACGTCATCTTTTGAACTCTAATTTTTAAACTTTAGCTAGCAGAAGTATAAAATCTTGATGCCTCTTTTGTTTGATACTTCAGTTCTGATTTGTCAGAGCTGCCACAGTAGCAGTAGGTCCTACACAAAGTAAAATACTGGCAGAATGTAATATTAAAGATCTGTGGTTTTTTCCCCCACAAGCTACAATGTTCAATTTTTACTGAGCATTAAACCTACCTTTTTCAGTATCACATAATTTTTTCCTTATAGTTCCAAATAAACCTCTCCTTCTAATCCAGGTAAAGTATGAAACAGCTTTTCTACAAATATTGAAATTGAACTTCTTACTCTGAGTTAAATCTCATCTAACAAAAGTACAATATTTTTTCTTTGCATTTTTTCAGACCTCTTAGTTTGAATAATGACTCTGGTTTAGACAGCATTCTTAACTTGCCTTGCTTCATTACATAGACTATAGCTTGCTTTAAAATGGCTTCAAAACTTAAGCTCTGGCCCTCCAGGAATACTGAATGAGCACTTGAGATCAGAGTCCTATTGCTCCACATAATGCCATGTAGAAGTAAAGTGTCCAGGACTGAAACCTTGAACAAGAACATCTTCCCATATGTTCCCATCAATCAGTTTATATAAAAATTTGGCTTCTGAGACTGTCCATATAGTTGGTGGGATAGACTTTACATGTGATAACTTTATGATGAAGACACCAATGTAGTGTATTTGAAAGGAACACAAGAGCTTTTCTGGCATGTCTGTGCAGATACTTGAGTTCAATCAAGTGAGTTCCTTTGTAGCTGAGTTAGTTTGTCACTACATAAAGTAGTAGTGCTGCAGATCAAGAAGTATGTACTGTAGTAATATTTAGAGTGGAGAAATGACTGCACAATTTTATATCATCCAAATAGTAACCACTAGAACTTTATGGTATACAGGCACATGAATGCCTGGGGGCTTTCTTTGAAGTGACAAAAATGAGGCTTGTATTAATAGAGCTATTTTAACTATTCTACTTTTGTGTCCTTTGTGGTAAAGGTTTTGGAGTTGCAATTCTTCATTACCTACTTAGTGACTTCCAATGGGAATTTAATTTGACAGAGGTTGCACCATCATATGAAAGTAACAGGAAACAGACAAGCCATTGTTGTATACAGAGAGAGATTCAGCATTAGAAAATTTTAGACTTCAATAATATTGAAAAAGACATTTAATAGACACTGGTATAGCACTAAGGGTTTACAAAATTGTGAAATACTACTACAAACTGGACTTTTAATATAGGTGAAAATAGTGGACGTGTTTTCAGTTGTCACTATGCAAAATCTTGTCAATCTGTTCATTACAAACAATTGTGCTTATGTCATTAAAATGGTCTGAAAAAAATAGTTAAGCCAAAACCTTAAAATAATTTAGGAACTTCCTACAGTTGGCCTTAAACTTTGCGACAAATGGTAGATTAAAAGTAAACTCACTGAAATAATATAAACTAGGGAAAAAGCCAGTTGCTCTAGTAATCAAGAGTCACTAACTCTTCTGAATAAGAAAAATAAAAGTTAATATTTGGAACAGTTTCTTGCTAAACATTTAACAGAGAAGGTGAATTGTTCAGATTTATATTTTCTAGATATTTGTGTGTTTTGATGAATGTTACCAACCTCAGTTTAAGACTCAGGAATCTAGATTAAAAGCTGCCTTTTCCAAAGCAGTTTTAAGACTTCTCCAATAAAATGGTGCATTTATAGTATCTTACCTCACCAATTCAGTTTGGTAGCTTTTTACCAATTCAAAGGTCATCAAAAGGTATAAAATACTGTAGACTTTTGGTAGGTGCATATTACACAGATGCATGTGCTGGTGACAAGGGTATAATTTTCACCATAAAAAGCATCGGGTTACAATTTGGGAAATCTGTGGACTTAGGAAACCATCTACAGTTCTCAAACTATATGCTTAATATTAATACAGTTGTTGCATAGTGCCTGAAACCTCATTTCCTAGTAAGTATCGAAAAAGATCAAAAGCTGAAGCTTTAACTTCTGAGTTCAACAACACGTCTTCAATATTATGTGACTCAAGATGCTACCAACATTAAAGCATTATGCATTAGTACAGTGTAACTGAAATTCTTTAGCTAAAACTAACTGAACAAAAAAAAAAAAGAGAAATTACATTTGTCTGATTCATTATAGAGGTGAAGGCAAGGTTTTGAATCAGAGAATGTCATGATAAATGTGCACATACTTCTCCAATATGAATGTACATGTAGACAAGCACTCAAAAGGGGATTATCACTTTACATAAAACTATTAACAAATCAAAGATAATACCTTACTGATATAATGCAGCCTCAAACAATATTTAACAGTAAACAATAAATAGTATTTCAAAGGTCTGAAATGAGAATTGACACAAAAAATGATATCTAGTTGTTATTTCCCTACAACATCATGGCATATCTCCTTTGTAGACTATACACTGTTGGTACCACCCCATGACTACTTAGACAACCCTTTTACTGATCACTGTGCTGGGATCCCACAACATACAATGCTAACAGGAAGGAAAGGCTCTCTCCTGCAGCAGGTCCCAGGACTCCTGCTCTGATATATAGAGCTAGGGCTACTCATGCTTGTCTCAAGCAAAGGCCTGAATAGCTGCACCTGTAGCACAAGCACTGCTACAGAAGAAATATATATCTGATATGTAAGACCCTGAATCAGGTTAGATTTTTTCTTAAGGCATGGGGGGGGGGGCAGCATAGTGGCTTAGAATTTCATTTGAACAAACATTCTTCTGTTTTCTTGATGAATGAATTAAGGTATATGAAGACACAAGTTTGAAGAATAAGAAGCCTGCCTAAAGGAAATATTCTGTAGTCTGAAAAAAGTATCTTAATTTTAAATGTCATAATTTGACAAGTTTGGATAATACAAAACCCACAAAATTAGCAACATTTCTGAATCATAAAATATTTAATAATGTATATTTTAGGGGAATATATTGTATATAAAATTTCAGGTCACCATATGAAGCAATTTAAACCCTTTTCAAGCTAGCGCTGTCTTCAATGCTGTATAGATTTATTGCCACTGATACAAGACCTACTAAAAGCATACATTTTAAACTAATACAAAAGTGGCTTTTTTTATTTGAATTTTTTGTACACAACTACTGTCTTGAATATCTGCTAAGTGCAAAAAAACACAGATCACTTTACACTACTGTAGCAACAATGCATTCATATTGTTCATTAGTCCTTAGTAGTCAGCTTGCATAAGATACAAGAAAAAGCACAGTGAAGCTCACAAAAATAGACTAAAAGTCAGCCTGTTCTTGCAAAAAAATACACCATAATGGAAGAAAGACAAAAAAAGGATTATGCACACCACAGATTTTGCTGTTCTTTAATCCAGCTGACTTAAGTGCTGTTTGTTTTTTGTTGTTGTTTTGGGTGTTTGGGTTTTTTGGCCTTTTTTGTTGAATCAAACCACATAGACTAGATACAAATAAAATTAAGAAAGCAGTGGGTAGCTAAAACTTTATGAACTATTTTTCCTCCCCACAACTTGTTTTCCTCTACCTGAGGTAGTTACAAAAAACAAATCATAACTTAAGCACCAGCTAAGACTCATCACTTAGACCTAAAGCTTCTGGTTTGGTTTTTTTTTTCCTCCCTTTAAAAATTATTTGTCAGCTCACCAAAACTACCTTTGATGTTAAAGACAGCAGAGATTTAGAGTTCTCGCTACATGTAGAAAGATGGTGATGGAGAGGAAGAGGATTAGCTGCTTCAAAATGTGACAGTAGATTCAGTTCCATCAAGCTGGCTGGTTCACTGTTGACTTTTAGATGTTTATTCTCCTTTACTGTCTATAAAGTCAACGGGAGAAGTATGAAAGGATTTGAACATATCATCGTCCTTTACTGTAACCAGGGAAGAACTGGTCAAGTAGTGTCTGTAATATCTTGTTAGGAACCATGGTGTAGCTCTTTCCAAGGTCATAGCGGCAGGCAGGACAGGTAAAGACTTCAGCTCGGAAAGAGCGCTGTAAACAGCTCTAGGGCATACAAAGACAAAGTAGTAAAAGTGTTACAGCTTTTTCTTTACATCAAAAATTTAGCTAGCAAAAATTAAGCAATTACTAAGAACCAAAGATGCAGTTTCCCACATTTCCAGAAACAGCAAGTTCTTACTGAGTTCTCTTGCCATATTTCTGCCTTTACAACTGAAAGGATATACTGGGTCTGGCTGGGATGGAGTTAATTTTCTTCATAGCAGCCTGTATGGTTCTGTGTTTTAGATTTGTGACTAAACGAGTGTTGATAACACACCAATGTTTTAGCTGTTGCTGAACATTGCTTGCACAGCATCAAGGCTTTCTCTGTTTCTCATTCTGCCTCCCCAGCAAGCAGGTTGGGGATGGGCAAGAGGTTGGGAGGGGACACAGCTGGGACAGCTGACCCAAACTGAACAAAGAGATATTCCATGCCATATAATGTCATGCTCAGCAATAAAAACTGAGGGGTGGTCTTTCCAAAGTAGCCATTGCTCGGAGACTGGCTGGACATCAGTCTACTTGTGGGAGGTGGTGAACGAATGCCTTTGCATCACGTTTTTTTTTCTTTTCTTTTTTTCTCTTCACTTATTAAACTGTCTTTATCTTGACCCATGAGTTTTTCTCACTGTGGGGAGGATTGAGCGAGCAGCTGGTGGGTGCTTATTTGTAGAATAAAATAGGTTTCAGACTACAGTATCTAAAAGATGATTATTAATGTTGCCTTCTTTTTTTTGTTTGTTTTCCCAGACTGCAGACAGTCCAAGCATGTAAGTTAAATATGAAAATTTTGTGAGGGCCAATCTTTGCCCAAACAACGACACTCTGTCAGTCTATACCTTAAAACAGTAATTGGATGTTACTTTATAATTAGTCATTGATAGCTTCAGATTCTATGCTTTGAAGTTGTTGCCATTAAATATTCTCCATGTTTTTTCTACCACTCTGTATATTAACCCACTCATAATACTTTACCTCTATGTAACAAGCAGCTCTTTGAAGTAGCAGTCTTGCTCTATTCTCATTTCTTAACTACATAAAATTAACATAATCTTATTGTACCAACATCTAGCTCCTGGAACAAACCAATCCCTAGCATAGCTCCACTAATTACAATGGAATGGTAAACTTGATACATGATGTCTATAAGAAATTATACTAAATACATTTCCACTAATTTTTACATAAAATTAAGATTGATTATATGGCAGCCACACAACTGGAAGCAAGTATGTTCCATTTCTTGCTCAGACTGCTAGGCAATAATTATTGTCTTCCTAAAATATATGTTGGTTTTGGTGATCGGTGTCTCAGGACCAAGAACACAACCCAGAGCAATACAGGGATTATTCTTACTTTACAGACGTTGTGGAGACACTCTGTTGTCACTGGCTGGTAAACCAGCTCCTGACAGCAGACACACATAAAAGATTGTTCCAATTTCTTCAGGAAATTCTAATATAGGGCAAAAGAAAAGTAAAACTATTAGAGGCACATTCACAAATATACAAACAAAAAAAAATTTATTTTAAATTATTAAAGTTTTTTTAAAAACTAATCTGCCTAACTACTGTAATTATTACCTATGTTTAAATTATAAATTCACAGACCTAAACTGAGTAAAGAATTTGGCCTTCATAGCATTTGGTAAATGCAGAGATACATTCATGAGATACTTGTTTAACATCCTTGTTACTCTTCCCAAACTCACAGTTAGCATGGTCTAATGATGTTACACAACTGCTAGGAGTTGTTAAATCCAGTATTCAGTTTGATGGGACAGCTTGACATTATAAAGATTGCTCACACTGAAACTTTTCTAGTGCGATCTTCAGGTCTCAGTCCAAGTTATAGATTTCCTTCCAAAGCCTACCACCATTACTCCTGTATTCATGAACATTTACATAAAGACATTCCCATACCCTCTGCTATTACCTCTACCTATCTTCTGCTCATTCCTTATATTATTATTGTTCACAGCTTCTTGTTCATTCTTATTTCCTCAGAAGTGAACCTATATTGTGTTCAGTGCAAAGTATACATTTAATAAATTATGTTTATTACATTAAAAAATTTTGGAAGGCTCATCTTATAGCCTTCACATCCATGAGAAGTAGTGTGGCTAACAAAGTATTTAGAAAGCAAGTCCATGAACAATTAATTTCTCTGCTTTTCCAGAAGTCAGAGAACTAAGGTTTTGAAGGTTATTTGGTTGTATATTATTATCATTAAAAACAAAACAGAGGGCCCATCAAGCCCGATTCTTAGCACAAGTCAGAGAATTTGGAAGCTAATAGCTGTATTTAGTGATCATTGCTAGAATTTTGCATATCCATGATGGATAAGTGATCGCTGCTGCTCTGCAAAGGGAAAGCAAAGTACTGTATACCTCTTTCACTAAGAAATTCACCTCTGCACCTGCTGGAGGTGTTTAATTGGTTTCTTGAGTCCTCACTCTGAAATACTCTGCAATAGGTAAAAGAACCTTCCTGTTTTTCAGTCTTCTCAGAGCAACTTTGAAGAATGTGGGATAAATTTTGTGCCATAGATTTTACACATACAGGCATGCTTACAGAGACCTTATTCTCTGGTATTTCAGTAGTCTCAAGCATACCCACTCAGGTATAGAAGTGTAAAAAACAGATCTAAAGTTACTCAAAATGCAGTTCTAATATCAGATTCATCTCAACCCAAAACTTATAATTAAAGTGGAAAGGTTGTTTCAAGCATTAAGATTTATATTTTCATTGCAGCTATCTAATGGTAGTTGTGTGATTCCCATTGAAATTTCTATATGGCTATCACCAAGGGCAATCAAAATTATGGGCAGGAATCTATAGGAAAATAACTTTCTAGTAACTGGATTTCTCTTAAGATACTGTTTTCTGTTGCTTTAGAAACACATATCTACTGTATTTTGTCACATAACTAAGAGTTGAAAGTCTAATTATTTACAAACACTGGACAACCCACAGATAAAAACTTATAACTTTACAGTATCAGCTTCTATACAAGTGCAGTAGCATTATAGCAATAGTAGTACTGTAAGTGGAAGAACAAGGAGTTACTGGATGCTTTTTCTGTCAAAGAAGCAAAGTAAATAGCCCCTGGCAATTTCCAAATAAAGTGATCTTTGTACATTAATTTTTAGGCATCCATTCTCCATCTAATATTTTGTTCTTTCACTGACTTGATAGTGACCTTTACTGTTCTGATATCTTGATTTCATTTCTTCTGCAAAACAGCTAAAATAACTATGAATTGGAACATCAATAAAGCTAATTAATGTTCAAGGACATAATATTTTGGAAGATATTCCATCAGAGACTAATAAAAAAAAATCCACAAGTGTCTTCAAACTTGAACTATCCTTGCTATTTTCTTGACAGCTGGGGGAGGGAAGTATTTCCTCTTTTTTACTTAAGGTCCTCTCTATAGTGAGTAGAATAATCTGCTAAACTTGAGTTAAAAATATATTCATTTGGTATCTAAGTCTCAATATGACAGTATTTCTTCTATCTCCTTAAGTGAATGAAATTACATGCCCCATCAACTGTTTCTAAACAGATAGTACGTATTGAGCAATTTTAAGCAAGAGAATTAGGTTTTAACAAAGCCTCATTTCTCCTAACTCTATATAAAGAAAGGTTAAAAATGAATAATTTAAGCAAGCTGCAAGCATACTGGTCCTTCCTTAAGAGAAGCAAGTACTTCATCCCACAATTTCTGGTTCATACAGTCTTCTTTAATCAGCCACTGCTGTTGCTGGGTCAGTTGGAAAGCCTCTCCTTTCCCTCCATCTCCCATTCTCATGGCTTTGGATGTATTTTTAGTCTCCTCTATACCTGTTTAAAATTATGACAAGATACAGTAACAGTGGTAGTCTGAACTATTAAAAAGGGAAGACAAAATTATTTCTAGATAGCTAAAACATGAATTACATCTATGTAATGATGCAATAAAGCTCCAGTTCAAATTGCCCAGCTTTATTTTGAACTATAGATCATAACTACATAGAAGATTGTTCATTTTTCTGTGAAGTTTAAGAAAAAGAAACCTTACAAGTATGGAACAGCACCATAAGATCCCCAGCTTTCCATTTTATTACTGAGCACTTAACACTTTACATTTGGATTCCAAATGACTTCCAACTTCCTTGTAGTTTTCATACTATTGGCTTATATATAACTTGACAGAGCTCTAACACTAAGAAGTAAAAAGAAATACCATCATCAATTGTCCTTTTCTGGTTTCCGTTATTCTGGCCGGTTGGCTCCTGTTTGACGGTTTGCTTCTTAACCTTATCCTTTTTCTCTTTACTAGCCATGGCTTCCAAATAACCTTCTGGATACTAAAAAAACCCCGAAAAACAGATTTAAAACAAAATCCACTGGCACCTGGGAATTCCCAAATACTGACAAGTCTATTTTCTAAAAGAATGTAAACCCCTATGACTACATATTGAAATAATATAAAAATATTTTTAAAAAATCCTATATAAACAGGAAAGCTTTTAAATTAATATATTTTTAGAAAACTGTAGTTAAGTCAAAGGATCTGATCTAGAATAGATTTTATTAAAAGGCACCTTATATCCATATCTATAACTCTAACTACACAAATCAGAAAGCTAAAGTTGAAGATGATGTCATGTAGCAAAACAACCCATCCAAAGGAAATGATTGGTTTGCTGAGGAAAAAAAATACTACTTCGATCCTTCCCATCTGCCACAAATTTCACAGTGCCAAAGTGCCTGCCTGAAATATGTTATCTATAGTAGTTCCTCAATCATAGGTTACAATTAAAGAAAAATACATAAAAACATATATATTTTTTAAATTCTAAGAAGAGACTCAACTATTACAAGAGTTACTTTTATAAATCTTATCCAGCATAAAGATCACAAAACTGTATTGAAAGTCATAATTTTCTGATCCATATATACAGAGTAATTTCCTGTTAAGGCAGAAAGCTTCATCCACAATTCTTTCTGCTTTGCCTGTATCATAGTTTTTCAAATTACAGATGATCTAAAATATTTTTTATATTAGACCCTGCCTCATTGAAGTATATGAAAAATGGGGCTTAAATTTAATTCACATTCCTAGTTTTAAAATTTAAGACTCCATTTACTTGAACAGAATATCAGAGCAACTTCGTGAACACTGATTCTGACCTGTACGCTCAGACCCAGTTTCTTTGACCGTTCCATCCCTTCTGAAGTCCAAGGTGCGGGTTCAATATCATCTCTCCTCAGAAGATAGCGCCAAACTAAGAACCCACATTTCCCAATTTCTGGCCAATATTTTACCACCTAAGGATAAATAACAACAGGTTTGTGTTTTTGCTATCATAGTAGATCCTCAAATCTAATTTAAGAATGTAATATTACTATTTTAAAGTATCTCTTCTCTCAGTTGGGAAACTAGAACTCAATCTGGCCACTGTTATAAGAGATAATAAAAAATGTTTTTACAAGTACATTAGCAACAAAAAGAGAGCCAAGGAGAATCTCCATCCTTTGCTGGATGCAGGGGAGAATATTGTCACCAAGGATGAGGAAAAGGCTGAGGTACTTAATGCCTTGTTTGCCTCTGTCTTTAATAGCCAGACCAGTTATCCCCAGGGTTTTCAACCCCCTGAGATGGAAGACAGGGACGGGGAGCAGAATGGAGCCCCCATAGTCCAGGAGGAAGCAGTTAATGACCTGCTACACTACCTGGACACTCACAAGTCTATGGGGCCAGATGGGATCCACCTGAGAGTATTGAGGGAGCTGGCAGAGGAGCTTGCCAAGCCACTTTCCATCATCTCTCAGCAGTCCTGGTTAACAGGGGAGGTCCCTGATGACTGGAGGCTTGCCAATGTGACGCCCATCTACAAGAAGGGCTGGAAGGAGGACCTGGGGAACTACAGGCCTGTCAGCCTGACCTCAGTGCCGGGAAAGATTATGGAGGGGTTCATCTTGAGTGAACTCAACAGGCATGTGGAGGTCAACAGGGGGATCAGGCCCAGCCAGCATGGGTTCATGAAAGGCAGGTCCTGCTTGACCAACCTGATCTCCTTCTATCACCTGGTGACCCGCCTGGTGGATGAAGGAAAGGCTGTGGATGTCATTTACCTGGACTTCAGTAAAGCCTTTGACACCGTCTCCCACAGCATTCTCCTTAGGAAGCTGGCGGCTCATGGCTTGGACGGGCGTAGTCTTCACTGGGTAAAAAACTGGCTGGGTGGCCGAGCCCAGAGAGTTGTGGTGAATGGAGTTCAGTCCAGTTGGCGGCCGGTCACGAGCAGTGTTCCCCAGGGCTCTGTTTTGGGGCCAGTCTTGTTTAATATCTTTATCAACGATCTGGATGAGGGGATTGAGTGCGCCCTCAGTAAGTTTGCAGATGACACCAAGTTGGGTGGGAGTGTCGATCTGCTTGAGGGTAGGATGGCCCTGCAGAGGGACCTGGACAGGCTGGACCGATGGGCCGAGGCCAACTGTATGCGTTTCAACAAGGCCAAGTGCCGGGTCCTGCAGTTTGGTCACAACAACCCCATGCAACGCTACAGGCTTGGGGAAGAGTGGCTGGAAAGCTGCCTGGCCGAAAAGGACCTGGGGGTGCTGGTCGACAGCCGGCTGAACATGAGCCAGCAGTGTGCCCAGGTGGCCAAGAAGGCCAACAGCATCCTGGCTTGTGTCAGGAATAGTGTGGCCAGCAGGAGCAGGGAGGTGATTGTCCCCCTGTACTCGGCGCTGGTGAGGCCGCACCTGGAATACTGTGTCCAGTTTTGGGCCCCTCAATACAAGAAAGACATTGTGTTGCTGGAGCATGTCCAGAGAAGGGCAACGAAGCTGGAGAAGGGTCTGGAGCACAGGCCTTATGAGGAGCGGCTTAGGGAACTGGGGTTGTTTAGCTTAGAGGAGAGGAGGCTGAGGGGAGACCTTATCGCTCTCTACAACTACCTGAAAGGAGGTTGTAGTGAGGTGGGTGTTGGTCTCTTCTCCCAAGTAGTTAGCGATAGGACGAGAGGAAATGGCCTCAAGCTGCGCCAGGGAAGGTTTAGATTGGATATTAGGAAAAATTTTTTCACAGAAAGGGTAGTTAAGCATTGGAACAGGCTGCCCAGAGAGGTGGTGGAGTCACCATCCCTGGAAGTGTTCAAAAAACGGGTGGCACTTTGGAACATGGTTTTGTGGGCTTGGTGGTGTTGGGTTGATGGTTGGACTGATGATCTTAGAGATCCTTTCCAACCTTAATGATTCCTAGTTTTTACTTTCATTATAAATAATCCAGCCACCAAGCCAGGAAACATGAAATTGCTACTCTACCCTTAATTGGTTTAGTGGTGGACTTGGTAATGTTAGGTTAATGGTTGGACTGGATGATCTTAAAGGTCTTTTCCAACCTAAACAATTCTATGATTCCATGTTTGTATTTTGAAAAATACAATATTGTTTTAAAAAAATGCACATCTTTATGCCAGATACTGAGAAGATATTAAGTGTATGAAAAGCCAGAAGAGGAGCTGGAAGTAGTGAAGAAATCAATTGATTTCCAGGGATGAATATGACTCAGTGAGCACACACAAAAATAACTTATGTATTAAACTTAAAATATCCTATTATAGATTGTGTCTACTATCACTGCTGTGAATAGAATAATAGAATCATAGAATCATAGAATCATAGAACAGCCCAGGTTGGAAGGGACGTTGAAAGATCATCTGGTCCAACCTTTTGTGGGAAAGGGAGCCTAGATAAGATTATCTAGCACCCTGTTCAATTACATCTTGAAAACCTCTTAGTGATAGGGGCTCTGCCACGTCCCTGGGGAGGTTGTTCCAGTGAATGATTGTTCTTTCTCACTGTAAAAAATTTCTTTTTTATATCAAGATGAAACCTCTCCCAGTGCAACTTGTACCTGTTGCACCTTGTCTTTTCCATGTGGCTCCTTGTGAAGAGAGTATGGCCTGACAAGCGCTGAGTAGAGTGGGCTGATCACGTCTCTGTCTCTGCTAGTAATGCCCCTGCAGATGCAGCCCAGCATCCAATTTGCCTTTGTTGCTGCAGCGGTGCACTGCTGACTCATGTTCAGCTTGTTGTCCACCAGGACCCCCAGGTCCCTTTCAACAAAGCTGCTCCCCAGCCACACAGATCCTAGCCTGTACTGGGGTCTTTGGTTATTCTGACCCAGGTGCAGGATTTTGCATTTGTCTTTGTTAAACTTCTTGCTAGCCCACTTTTCCAGCCTGTCCAGGTCTCTCTGTAAGATGGCTCTCCCTTCTGGAGTGTCCACCTCACCACCCGGTTTAGTGTCATCAGCAAACTTGGTGAGGGTGTTTTCAATCCCATCATCCGGATCATTTATGAAGATGTTGAACAGCGTGGGGCCCAGTATCGATCCCTGGGGGATCCTACTTGTGACAGGCTGCCAGCCTGAGTAAAAACCATTGATCACCACTCTCTGAGGGCGGCCTGTTAACCAATTTCCTACCCATCTCACAGACCACCCATCCAATCTGTATCTTGCCAGTTTGTCCAGGAGAAGGCTGTGGGAAACAGTGTCGAACACTGCTGAAGTCCAGGTAAACAACATCCGCTGCTCTCCCCATTTCGGCAGAAGATGTTATTTTGTTGTAGAAGGTGATCAGGTTAGTCTGGAAAGATTTGCCTTTGGTAAATGCATGTTGGATTTTCCCAATCACCTGCTTCATTAGGTTTGTGATAGTTTCTAGGAGGACTTATTCCATTGCTTTCCCAGGGACTGAAGCAAGACTAATGGGCCTGTAGTTTCCTGGGTCCTCTTTTGTGCCCTTCTTGAGGATGGGTGTGACATTTGCCCTCTTCCATTCATCAGGGACATCCCCTGATCTCCACGACTTTTCAAAGATTATAAACAGTGGCCTTGCAACAATGTCAGCCACTTCTCTTAACACCCTGGGGTGGATTCTGTCCAGGCCCATAGATTTATGTGGGTTGAGCCCTTGCAAGAGGCCGCAGACCAGCCCTTCCTCCACTACTGGTGGGTTGACACGTGGTGTCATAGCTACTTGATCCTGTGCTCTGGGGTCCAGCTATGCCAGTAAAGACAGAGGCAAAGGAGGTATTGAGAACCTCTGCCTTGTCAGCATTATTAGTAACTAGTTTCCCTGCCCTGTTTAGTAATGCACCTATGTCTTCCCTGTGCGCCTGCTTACTGCTCACGTACCTGAAGAACCCTTTCTTGTTGTTCTTGACACCTCTGGCCAATTTCAGTTCTAGCTGAGCCTTAGCCTTCCTGACTGCATCTCTACATGCCCTAGCAAGGTTCTTGTAGTCCTCAATGGCTATTTGGCCACCTTTCCATAGCCGGTATGCTTCTTTTTTGCCTTTAAGCACACCCAAAAGCTCTTTGTTAAGCCAGGGTGGCCTCTTGTTCTGCCTTCTTCCTTTCCCTTTGTAGGGGATGGACTGTTCTTGTGCTTCCGGGAGGCTGTTCTTGAATAACTCCTAGCACTCGCAAGCTCCTTTGCCCTCCATGGATGCTTCCCATGGAATCCCTCACAGCTGGGCTCTGAGCGTATTGAAGTTGGCTCTTCGAAAATCCAGGATCTTTGTCCTACTACTGGTCTTCAGCATGCTCGGCAGGATCTTAAACTCCACAGTGTTGTGATTGCTGTATCCAAGGCTACCATTGGTAGTTATGTTGTCAAGTAAGTCGTCTTGGTTTGCGAGCAGTAAATGTAGCAATGTGCTGTTCCTAGTCGGCATGTCCAGCATCTGTAGCAGGAAGCAGTCCTCAATGCATTCCAGGAACCTGATGGACGACTTGTGCACTGCTGTGTTGTTTTCCCAACAAATGTCCAGGTAATTGAAGTCACCCATGAGGACCAGGTTCTATTGGTCCGAGACTTCCTTGAGCGGCCGAAGTAAGGTTTTGTCGGCCTCGTCATCCTGATTGGGAGTTTGGTAACAGATACCTACCATATAATCCCCCTTGGTGATGATTCCTCCAATCTTGATCCAAAGGCATTCGATAGAACTTTTGTGGTCTCCATAGCTCACCTCCATACACTCAAAATTCTCTTTTACATAAAGTGTAACTCCACCTCCTCTTCTTCCCTTCCTATCTTTCCAAAAGAGCTTGTAGTCATCCATTGCAGTCTTCCAGTCGTGTGAGTTTTCCCACTAGGTTTCTGTGATTCCTATGACATCATAACTCTCAGACTGGGTGTGGAGCTCCATTTCCTCCTGTTTGTTGCCCAGACTACTTGCATTGGTATACATGCACTTGAGGTGGCTGGACTTGGGGTTCTTGCCTTTGGAGAGGGTTGGGGAGCATTCCTCACATCCCGGATCTTGGCTCCTAGTAAGCAGCAAACTTCCCCTTGACTATATATCAGGCTGGAAGATGGGTGTGCCTCTGTGCCTCTCAGCAGAGAGTCACCCACTACTAGTACTCACCGCTTCCTTTTGCAGCTTTTAGTATGTGCTGCTGGTGCGGTTTCTCTCTGTGAATTTTGCTCATTGGTTTTGTCTGCTGCCAAGACTTCATATCTGTTGTTGGTTGGTACATACGAGGAAATGGGGGGGAGTGATATCCTGTTGCCACGAGTCACCATGGCACCTCCTCCAAGGTGCTGTTTGTTTGCTGTTGACACTCTTTGTCTGGTGGTCCTTGGAGGTCATTGCCATGGGGCCCTAGTATTTCTTCTTGCAAAGTCTCAAATATACTCTGTTTCTTGTTCCCCCTCCCTAATACGTCATAGCCTGATGACTTCCTCCTGCAGCTCCTCCACCTCTTACCTGAGTGACTCCACCAGAGCACACCTTGCCCAGGTAGAGCTTGCACCCTCCTCTACCCAGGAGGCAGGGGTGCAGTCTTTACAGCCCTCCACCTGGACAGCAACTTCCCTGGTAGGAAGTTCTGTCTGGGTGGCTGCTTCCACTCGTCCCAGGCTAGCCTGAGTAGGTAGCTGATTCCCGTCTGCTGCAGAGCGCAGCCCTTGCCTGTTCTCTACCGCTATGCTTCCAACAATCTCAAAGTGCTGCCTAATAAGCCCTTCTAATTCCCTGGAGGCCTCAAGCTGCTGGGTAGGCTTGCACAGCCACCAGCTAGCTGGGGTGACCATCGGGGATGCAGCCTAAGCCTGCGGGTGAGCAGAGCAGGCGGCAGCCTGATAGCTGGCAGAGTGCACCGCCCTTCCCGCACGTACATCCGCGTGAACTGCTGCGCAATCTGTCAATGCCACAGTTGGAATGGAATGGAATACTTCCATTTCATTTCACTACAGAACGAGGTAGGCTAAACCGTCCTCATGGTAACAAAAGAATTATTGCTTCAAAAGCAATAATGAAGAGTTTGCTATGTAACACACAAAAGACTCTTAAAAAACATGTCTTAAGAAAAAAGTAATGCTATATATACAGTAAAAATCATAATACCTTGTAAATGCCATCATATCTGTTGCCTTCCTCTGGGGCATATTTGCTGATCCGTCGTCCTTTTGAACTGCGTACTACTCGGACTGGCTTACCAGCTCTCCAATTCTTAGACTCTGCTCCATTTTTATCATCCAATGGGGCATCACAGTTAAGGGCCAATGCCCTGAAAATCACATTAAATATCTTCATAAAATAGATTGCTTCATACAACATACTATTGAGGATCAGTGTGACAAGATCAAATTTCTTTGCCTTATCCAATTATGTTTACTAAGCAGAAGAAGAATTTGCAGTGAATTCTTCAGTAGACTGCAATACTGATGGAAGCACTGAGATCAACTCTACCGTGTGTGAGAATAGGAATAGGAATACAATATATTTAGTTCCAAATGTTCACAATGAAAACTCAGCTAATATAGTTAAATAAAAGAATCATAGAAACCAAGCCCTTCAGGTTTAACATTTTTTCATTTTTGCAAATAATTATTTCTCAAGTAACATGGAAGGATTTTAAAAAGTTGTAACAATGGCAAATTATCTATCTGACTATTCCACATTACTGCATATTTTTAAGCTTTTAAAGTGTGCATGAACTGATAAACATTATGAAAAGTAACATGTGGAAAAAAGTACATAGTGACTATCCAAAAAAATATCTGCAACAAATATTACTCTTCTTAGTCCATTAACTACCTAAGTTTATGAGTTAAATGCCATGAACTAGTTCAGAGACAAGCAAACTTTAATGTTCTTCTTTTCTATGTATTTTGACCTAGAAGAGTATAGATGGATCATCAAAGATTCAGAAAAGAATAAATATCAGTAAATACCACAAAAATGTTCTTCCTTGTTTAATTGCATCATCTGTTAGCTTTAAGAATGGATGAGAATAAGAACTTATATGCACGAGGGGGAAAAAGTATTGGTTTTGGCAGGAAGTGAAAAATCTTTATGGATAAACCTTTAACCTTCCAAAAGGAACACAGGGGAATAAATCTCATGGAGAGAGATGGCATTTCTTAGAGGAACATTATAATAATGTAGAGGAACATTAAGCAACAGTATTTATATTGTCTAAATTTAGCTATTTGGATCTCCATACAAGTGATGAGCAGAAGTAGGCTCCAGCTTGATCTGAGTCTCTCCTGAAGCACTCACCTGTATCCACTATTTATATAGGTGTCCTATTTTAGACACTTGGAGTAAGATAGTATGAATCCCTCCCTGACTAAACAATTTGAACATAAAATATTTTTATAGCCATACATTGATTTGAGTGTGGATGAACAAAAGTCTCTGGAATCAGGTTCAAACCTAACCATGGACCACAAAAGAAACAATGGTGCTCAGAAAAATACGGCAAAATCTACAGCCTGCAATATACAGAAAAGTAAGGAAAGGTGAAGTGATACAGGTTTTAAAAGTATTTCTTTTGTACAGACAAAATAAGAAAACATTCTGGACAAACAAAAAAAACAATTCTGATTGTTACATGCAACCATACTACCACTAGCCAGTCAAAACAGGTAACTGGTAGCACGACGTTATACTCCATGCACCTCAACTACTACAGAGCAACCAGACACACACTTTGCCAATGGCTTTCACAACCATTTGCTGAGAGCAGAGGAACAGCAAGACTAAGGAGCCTAGGCTTTATTCCAGGTTCCAATAAAAAGTTTGCTTTAATGATTAAAAGCCATTATAAACCTGCTGCTGAAATCTATTTTTTGTATCTCTTCTTTCCATGTTCTTGTTTCTGTTACATCTATCTCTTCCTCCTCTGTCAGTATCCCAGTCAGGCTTTTCTTCTTTCTCCTCTGAGTACCAGCACAGAGCCTGAAAGAATGCCTCCCCACTCAGTTTTGGTGCTTGACAGAAGCACAGCACATCCACTGTCAGATCTGGTAGAGAAAGTCCCAGTCAACCTTAGTACCCCATAACCACTGCATGGTTAGTTGCTTCATGCAAATGGTATACATTTAGAAATGTAAAGGTATTGAGAATTCCTAGAGTTTAGGCAGGCTATTTACAGAACATAAATATACTTTAAGCAAATGTATAATTTATTTTTTCAAACCTTTTTTTTTCTTCAGTCAATTGTTTTTGCCTACAATTTGGCAAAAAAATAGGCCAACTTTTATCAGGAACATCAAAACATGCAACCTAAAGGCAAAGCAATACTAATTCCTTGTTCTTCATACAAAGTATGAAGGCACTAAAGGCTATAAAAAATATGTAAAATTTCTTTTACTATGGGCAAATGAACATACTTTCTTCATACCCAACTTGCATAAATTGTTAAACCATTTAAGATGAAACTTTATAAGAACAATCCGAGGCAAACACCCAGCACAGAAAATTTCAGCTTAAGAGGTTTAAGTTTGGCAAACTTCTAATCAACTGAAATCCAAGTCTTCTCATAAGAAGTGTTGGACAATTTCAACTAGATACATAGCTACCAGCTGAACCTGTAATACAGCAATATATTTTCATCAGTTACAAATAATTCTTTAAATCAACATAACACCATGTTTGACAAAAAGCCTCTAAACAGCAGGAGCCACCACTGTTTACAGTAGCAGAAGATGTATAAGAGGGAACAAATTTTGCAAAATATAATTTCTAAATTAAAGGCATAAAACTCAACTCTTTGGTCTGGAACATTTTTTAAATTTAGTCATAAAAACTTACCTGTTCATGTGTGTTAATGTTTGATCAAATGAATGTTCTCCAATTCTTTTATTTCCAGAAAGATCTCTACCTCCACTCCCAGTATAAGTGAATTCATCTCCTCGGTCCTGTGTAAGAAGATTATCCTCCATTTTAGCATTTGGTATTAAAGCATCTGAACTGAAAACCTGCTCCTTCATTGTTTCTATTTACTCAAACAAGAACAATTGCCTGAGGCAAAGAAAAACATGTGCTCGGTTTTAACATCATTCTCCTTTCAGAGTAACTATGACAGTAAAAAGCTACTGGTTCAGATGCAACATATTCATCAGAAAGTGATTATAAAAAAATACACCTGCCTTAAAAATTTCTTTTAACTCCTCAAGCATTACTTTAAGTCACACAAATATTTCTGATAGAGTGTCCTGGTTTCGGCTGGGATAGAGTTAATTTTCTTCCTAGTAGCTGGCATAGGGCTGTGTTTTGGATTTAGTAGGAGAAGAATGATGATAACACACTGATGTTTTAGTTGTTGCTAAGTACTGCTTATGCTAGTCAAGGTCTTTTCAGCTTCCCATACTCTGCCAGGTACACAAGAAACTGGGAGGGGGCACAGCCAGAATAGTTGATCCAAACTAGCCAAAGGGCTATTCCATACCATATGACGTCATGCTCAGTATATAAACTGGGGGGGGTTGGCCGGGGAGCAGCGATCGCTGCTCAGGAGCTGTCTGGGTATCGGTTGGCAGGTGGTGAGCAATTGCATTGTGCATCACTTGCTTTGTATATTGTTATTATTATTATCATTATTATATTGTTATTATCATCATTACCATTTTACTTTATTTCAATTATTAAACTGTTCTTATCTCAACCCAGGAGTGTTTCTCACTCTTACTCCTCCAATTCTCTCCCCCATCCTACCGGGGTAGGGGGAGTGAGCGAGCAGCTGTGTGGTGCTTAGTTGCTGGCTGGGGCTAAACCACGACATAGAGGAAATGCATTCTAGCTAGTGTTTATTCATTCTCTAACTTCACAGCTTACATGAAAATTCCATTTGGAAAATATGTAATACATCACTCAGAGGCCTCGCTTCTGCTCGTTCATGGGACTGAGCACCAATATGGCAAAGCACTTTGTACTTAAGTACAAGACAACTGCTTTACTTCAATAACATTATACTCATTTACTATCAAGTAAAAATATTCAGGAAAAAAATCCATAGAAAAAGGAGGTCTCTAAAGGTTTTGGGGTTTTTTTTTTTGCATTTGCAGAGGTCACCCCCACCTCGATTACAGTTGTTCTGAACTGCTAAGAGCTTAGAAGGCTCATTCAGATGCAAATTTTATGAACTGACATAATTCTGTAGTAGTCTATATTTACTAATGAAGAATTATGTGAAACTGAATGAAGGTTGATTCCTTTAAAACAAACTTTAAAAATAACGAAAATATACATAGCGCTTAAGTGAAGCCACTGTTGTTATTTTTTCTTTAACCTGTCAAATTCACAATACTCATAACAAATCCAAGTATTTTAGAAAAGAAACAAATATATTTATAGTAATTTCTCTCTTTTAAAATGCAAATCATTTATAAAGCATGAAGCACTGATATAAAATGAATACTTAGCAAATTAGTAATTTTCATATGAAGTTTCAGACCAAAAAACCTAAACATACTGGTATGCAATAGTAAAATTCAGTCAATTTCTAACCACTGTTAAATGTTTGACATCATCATGGAACCAATACCAACCCACTGCAAGATTATTGCAGCTATTTTATGACTGGCAGTAACAGAACAAGAGAAGTGTCATGACAGAGAAATGTTGGTTGTACAGGGCCATAAAGTAATTACAGAAATGCTGTTTACTTTATACTGTGTAGAAAAAAACTCTTAATAAATTCAGCAACAGAGCTACTAATAGAGTATTTCTCTTTCCTTTTTATTTAGATACAACAAAAAGAAAACACTAGAAGGTGAAAAAATTGGGTTGGAAAAAATACTGATAATAGAATATTTAAGGAAATGATAACAATCAGAAACTGGGAGGTGTTTTTACCTCTTTTACAGCATTGTTGAAACAAGTATTGGAATAGCATATTTAAAAGGTTGTTAAAAAACCTGGAGGGAAAAAAGCAAAGAAATGAACAAGACTGGAGAAACTCACAAGAGACAAACGGTGTAGTCCATTTAGTTTAGCAAAAAAGATTATGTACAAGTACCTACATGAATTTACCTTCATGACTACTGAACACAAAAATATTTTTTATCTAACAGACAAAAACACAGGCCTGTTCAGGACACTGGGAAAGTCCCTTGAGAGACAATCCTGAAGGGCAAAGGGGTCCAGGAAGGCTGGGTGTTCTTCAAGAAGGAAGTCTTAAAGGCACAGGAGCGGGCTGTCCCGTGTGCCATAAGACCAACCGGCGGGGAAGACAACCGGCCTGGCTGAACAGGGAGCTTTTGCTGGGACTCAGGGAAAAAAGGAGAGTCTACCGACTTTGGAAGAAGGGGCAGGCAACTCAGGAAGAGTACAGGGATCTCATCAGGTCATGCAGGGAGGAAATTAGAAAAGCAAAAGCCCACCTAGAACTCAATCTGGCCACTGTTGTAAGAGATAATAAAAAATGTTTCTATAAATACATTAACAATAAAAAGAGAGCCAAGGAGAATCTCCATCCTTTATTGGATGTGGGGGAGAACATTGCCACCAAGGATGAGGAAAAGGCTGAGGTACTTAATGCCTTCTTTGCCTCTGTCTTTAATAGCCAGACCAGTTATCCCCAGGATATTCAGCCCCCTGAGCTGGAAGACAGGTAGCAGAATGGAGCCCCCATAATCCAGGAGGAAGCAGTTAATGACCTGCTACGCCACCTGGACACTCACAAGTCTATGGGGCCAGATGGGATCCACCCGAGAGTACTGAGGGAGCTGGCAGAGGAGCTTGCCAAGCCACTTTCCATCATCTCTCAGCAGTCCTGGTTAACAGGGGAGGTCCCTGATGACTGTAGGCTTGCCAATGTGACGCCCATCTACAAGAAGGGCTGGAAGGAGGACCCGGGGAACTACAGGCCTGTCAGCCTGACCTCGGTGCCTGGAAAGATTATGGAGAGGTTCAAATTGAGCACGCTCAACAGGCAAGTGCAGGTCAACAGGGGGATCAGGCCCAGCCAGCATGGGTTCATGAAAGGCAGGTCCTGCTTGACCAACCTGATCTCCTTCTATGACCTGGTGACCCACCTGGTAGATGATGGAAAGGCTGTGGATGTCATTTACCTGGACTTCAGTAAAGCCTTTGACACCGTCTCCCACAGCATTCTCCTTGGGAAGCTGGCAGCTCATGGCTTGGACGGGCGTAGTCTTCGCTGGGTAAAAAACTGGTTGGGTGGCCGAGCCCAGAGAGTAGTGGTGAATGGAGTTAAATCCAGTTGGCCAGCCAGTCACAAGTGGTGTTCCCCAGGGCTCGGTTTTGGGGCCAGTTCTGTTTAATATCTTTGTCAATGAGCTGGATGAGGGGATCGAGTGCACCCTCAGGAAGTTTGCAGATGACACCAAATTGGGTGGGAGTGTTGATCTGCTTGAGGGTAGAAAGGCTCTTCAGAGGGATCTGGACAGGCTGAATCGATGGGCCGAGGCCAACTGTATGAGGTTCAACAAGGCCAAGTGCCGGGTCCTGCAGTTTGGTCACAACAACCCCATGCAATGCTACAGGCTTGGGGAAGAGTGGCTGGAGAGCTGCCTGGTGGAAAAGGACCTCGGCCTGGCAGTGTTGATTGACTGTCATCTGAATATGAGCCGGCAGTGTGCCCAGGTGGCCAAGAATAGCATCCTGGCTTGTATCAAAAATAGCATGTCCAGCAGGACTAGGGAAGTGAACGTCCCCCTGTACTCAGCACTGGTGAGGCCGCACCTGGAATACTGTATTTGGTTTTGGTCCCCTCACTACAAGAAAGACATTGAGGTGTTGGAGCGCATCCAAAGAAGAGCAACGAAGCTGGTAAAGGGTCTGGAGCACAGGCCTTATGAGGAGCAGCTGAGGGAACTGGGGTTGTATAGTCTGGAGAAGAGGAGGCTGAGGGGAGACCTTATTGCTCTCTACAACTACCTGAAAGGAGGTTGTAGTGAGGTGGGTTTCGGTCTCTTTTCCCAAGTAACAAGCGATAGGACAAGAGGAAACGGCCTCAACCCTGAAAGAGTAGTCAAGCATTGGAACAGGCTGCCCAGGGAAGTGGTTGAGTCACCTTCTGTGGAGGTATTTAGAAGACATGTAGATGTGGCACTTAGGAACATTGTTTAGTGGTGGACTTGGCAGTGTTAGGTTAATGGTTGGACTTGATGATCTTAAGGGTCTTTTCCAACCTAAATGATTCTATGATTCTATGATAATTGTTACAGATCAAATAACCAGAGGACTGCATCTCTTAGCACTTTTCAGTATAACAGTACCCCTTATCTCATTTCTGCTCATCTTCCAAAAAGAACTTCACATGCCAAAACATCAGAGAAAAAATAATTGTGGGGAAAGACAACACAGTTGCTGGAATAGGAAGAAAACAGGACTGATGAACAACTTAAACAGAGACCTCATCATATGAAAGAACAGGAGTGGTGATTTGGAGGAAGAGGGGAAATGGAAAGGACATCGAACCTCTGATATACGGTGAAATAGGATATACAACTAGCAGTCCCTAGAATCGGGAGAGAGAAAGAGGAAGAATGTGGAATTGCTAGCACAGAGAAAGGAAGTCTAGACTGGACAGAAATAGGGCCACACCGTCATTAGAGTAAGGTAAGTATGGGCATAAATACAGCTACTGGCACACAAGAGTGATGTTGGCAGAGTAGGAGAGAAGAATGAAAGATGTAGAGAACCTACTCCCACAGGAGATAATGCATTTTAGCTTGAAATTGGAATATGCCAGGAATATACACACAGCCAGCTACTAAGGATCTGCTGATGGGTAGTGACTCATTAAACTATTATTACTCAATAACTTTACGTTATGATCCTACCTACAGACAATTCAGGATCTTTCTATCAACTTTTGCAATGTTCAAATGACAGCCTGTGTGAGACAGGTGAGGGTTGAAGGCTTCTTAATTTTCAACAGGATCTAAGGGCAGAGCTCAAGATACTGATACTGCCATAAATTCTGGACTGGACAGGCAAAGAAAAGATTGAAAAAGGTGACCATCAGCAAAGAGAATTTGTTAGTGGTATCTGCATTCCAACTGTTTATGAGAGGCCTCAAATCCCTCTTTAGAAACAATGTAATTGTCCAAAAAAAAAAAAAATGCTGCTAGAACATATTCTTATCTTTCCTTTCTTCCTTCCTCCTACCTTTTTCCCAATTTTTCCTATCTTAAAATAGGTAATGTTATCTTATTTCTCTTCTGCTTTCCAAAGCTTGATTTTGCTTCTTTGCACCAAAACTTTCTGTCAGCAGCTAACAAGACTTTTTGCTATTCTCTCTTCTCTTAATGTTTTGTGTCTTTCTCCCTCTTTCCTTACGTTGTTTCCATAAAATTATTCCTTAACTGTCCTGTTTGTAAAGTACATCATGTTTTAGATCAAATGAGCTTCTGCTCTGCATAAATTTTCTGTTATCTCAGTAGAAGCACTAACCTTGGAGCTATTAGAGCTGTGGGTGCATTTTTCATAGGAGTGCCTCAACAAGCTACTCAGCCTCAGAGAATGACAGACACAAAATAAGATTACATTAAATCACATTTCTTTGTTGCAATGTTGGTTCCTCTGTTGTATACCTGGTTCTGAATCTAACAAACAAGTAATGAAGAATCAAAGAATAAGACTTCAAATTCCACCAATGTCCTCAAGCATAGTGTTCCTATTGGCTAGGATCAACTCTGAAGTCATGCAGCAGTTCACAAGGATATTAGCTACTACAACTCATGTGAATTTAGGCTATCTGAAGATGGTGCCAAATCTATTTTTTTTTCCATTTAATATTTATCTTCTGTAGTATGCTCAGATTTCAACATCTTTAAAATCTTCATTAATGATCTGGATAATGAACTGGGAGGAGTGGCTGATACTCCAGAGGGTTGTGCTGCCTTCCAGACGGACCTTGAAGACTGAAGAAATGGGCTGAGAGGACAACAAAGGGAAGGGCAAAGTCCTGCACCTGGGGAGGAACAACCTCATGCACCAGTATATGCTGGAGGATGTCCAGCTAGAAAGCAGCTTTGCAGAAAAGGACCTGGGGGTCCTGGTGGACACCAAGGTAAACATGAGCCAGCAATGTGCCCTTGGGCCAAAGAAGGTGTAGTGAACTTGACTGGAAGGCCACTGTACATCAAAGAGCTAGTGATCCACATAACAGCCTGAGTAAGCCCAGGCCTGTGCTGTGCTGCGCCATGCTACACATACAGCACAGCTTTCAGGCCTGTGTTGTGCTGAACAAATCCCTTGGACGCAGGATAAACTCAGCAGCTCATTGTAACAGAGGAGCCTGCAGGCAGCTCCCACTTGGTACTGGTGATTACACCACCTGTATGGCCTTGCCTTTATCTAACAGTGCAGCAAGAAGTTCTCATGAGAACATAGCTTCTGTTTTAACAGTAAAAATCATGGAGTTGTTTCCTCATAAGAAAATCCTATAATAACTTGAATGACCAAAATGGGAGAATCTCTGCTATGGACAGTGTCTGTATGGTGTGCTACAGGTGGATTGGAGGTCTGTTTGATGCTATGCTGCTCAGGGTTTCCAGCATCTAAAGAGACGTAAGGTTATCTATGCTATTCTCTCTATTATGAAGGGACTGGAGCGTCTCTCTTATGAGGAAAGGCTGAGAGAGCTGGGACTGATTAGTCTAGAGAAGAGAAAGCTCGGGGGGGATCTTATCAATGTATATAAATACCTGAAGGGAGGGTGCAAAGAAGACGAACCCAGGCTCTTCTCAGTGGTGCCCAGTGACAAGACAAGATGCAATGGGCACAAACAGAAACACAGGAGGTTTCCTCTGAACATACAGAAAAACTTTTTTACTGTGAGGGCGACTGAGCACTGGAACAGGTTGCCCAGGGAGACTGTGAAACCTCTCTTTTGGAGATATTCAAAAGCCATCTGGACATGGTCCTGGGCGACCAGCTCTAGGTCACCCTGCTTGAGCAGGGGGGTTGGACCAGATGACCTCCAGAGGTCCCTTCCAACCTCAGCCATTCTGTGACTCTATGACTGTATGATTCTATGACTTGTTTAGTCTCATATATACACAAAAACTTGTATCTGTCAATATATAAAATATTATAGGATTGAAGGTTAAGATTTTTTTTTTTCACAAAAACAGAATAAAAGCCTTTTTTAAAAAAGCTGCTATTAAATCCAAGACAAGGTTTAAATATAGGACTCTTGTTTGAAAGAATAAAATAGGGTTTTTCAGGCTGTGAAAGTAATCTTCAACATAACGCAAGTACAGACAAGGAGACAATGAGGGGTTTGAAGATTAGGAGACAGGGAAGGAGTTCACAAAATGATACAAGAAAGATAATTTTTTTTTGTATTAGCATTTTGTATAAACTGAAAGGTAACAACAATATGGAACAATATGTAAAGGAAGGTGGAGGGGAGGCTATTGCAGAACAGAAAATCATAGTCTGCCTAAGAATCTGAAATACCAGTAACAAGAAAGTATGAATTTTAAAAATACCATATAACAAAATAATGTCAAATATGCCCTTAATATCATACGTGGGAAGAGGAAACAGATAACAAATCTGAACGAATGGGAAGATGCTTGCTAGCTATTCCCATAGTAGAGAGATCACTCAAAATGTCTCACATTGGAACACTAGTTCCAAACTAATAGGTGCCAACTCAGCATGGCAATTAAGAGATGTTGGAACCATGACAGCATCTATAAAAATGGATAGCAAGTGTCAGGTTTTCAGCTCCATAATCGGTTCAGATGACTCACACCAGACAGATTCTCAGTGTAATGACTGTAATGAGTTTCTGATATTGGATGCTCAGCAATATGAACACAAATTAGAACATCTCAAAGGACCTGTGCCCTTAGCAACAGTCAGCAGGGCATATTTCAAGATATTTATATGTGATACAGCATTTCCTTTGTACCTAGCACATCAGTAACAGTTCTTACACTGGATCCAGATGATGTAGGTATCTAGCTAGCATAGATACAGATCATACATACCATTTTGACTAGCAGTTTACCCAGACCTTTGGATATAACAAGTGTTGACTCAAATCTGAAGCTCTTATTGCCACTTAATTTGTATCTAAAATCATTTCAATGAGCAATTAATCAGTCTTGGCAATGCATCTTTGGCACTGGTAGAACTGATCTAGCATTTTCATTAAGGAATAAACATTAAGCAATGGTTCAGAGGTTCTGGATCTTCATCATAAGCTCCAGACAAATATAGAGATCTAAATATTATTAATGCTGTAACTGTACAATTTCAAGAAAGTAGAACACAACCATACTGCCACCTTGGAACTGATTACCCAAATACAAGATTGATGGGGATACAGATTATCCAAAATGGACAGTGGACTGTTTCATAAAGCCACATTCTAGGCACTAGATTTGATTGACCTAGATTAAAGAAAGAATCTAAGCAACAAGTATATTAGCTTGGAGTCACATTTGAGTCACTAGAACCACCCTATAAAATATATATATTTATATACCCTCAGAATCTTCTGCAAGAGTATGTGAGTGATCACAGCAGATACTATTCTCCAAGACATTCTAAACCTCAATGTTAAGAGGCACCATATGATTCTATATGCAAAAGTGACTTAGTGAAGAAACAAACTTTGTTAATCTGAACAACACTGAATGAAAATTTACATCTTAATAACACTACCTCAATCCAGCAGAAGTATGGATCTCAAAATTTATACACAAAGAAAGTAAACATAGTTTTTGACCCCATCTCAAAAACAGTGACAACAACTAGGATATCAATTTTGCAACGCAAGGAAAAAGTAAAATATCTTCAGCCACTTCATTTGATGAATAAATACTTCAAAATCATTTAACCATGCAGTTTGTGATCATATCTTTCACAGCAGCTCAAAGTAACTAATATCTGGGTTACAAATGTTAATCCATTCTGAAAAAAATTCTTGCTTTCAAATTCACAAAATAATTCTTGCTATTTCTCAACTAATTATGCCCATTATAGTTATTAAGTATCAACAACAGGACCACCAGAAGATTTGCAGTTTTAACAAAACTAACACTAAATCTAAGCACTATAGTTAATGCATTTTAAATCAGGTAATGGAAGTAATTCAAGTCCTTGCCACTAAAATCCTAGGTTAAACATTCACAAGAGAGATATTAACATATAAAAATGTTGATGTATGTAAGAATATTTTACATATGAAGCTAAATTTTATTTGGCCTAATGTTCATTTTGCAAAGTACAACCTTATTCCTTTGCAATTTTGAGGCCAAATCCTGTATTGAGGCAACTTGTTAACCAAGCATTCCAAACCCTCAGGTGAGCAAAGTCTCTCACAAATCTATGTTTGTAGGATCATGAGCTTCCAATGTGAATCATAAAAAAGACAAAACCTGAAAGTCAAGCAGTGAATTCTATTTCCTGCAGTATATTTTTGAAACTCCTCTTACCCCAATGGTAAACTGTTCATTCAGAGCAAGAAAGAGAACATTAAAGAGGGAGCATATTGGCAGTGAGTATAAAAAGTTTGAAAGAGATTATAAATATACAGTAAAATGCCCTCCAAAATGTATTTATTTCATATAGTTATCAAACGATTTAGGTTGGAAGGGACCTCTCAAGGTCTCTAAGTCTAACCCTCACTCAGAACAGATCTAGTTAGAGTAGGTTTCTCAGGGCTTTGTCCAGTCAAGGTTTGGATATCTCCAGGGATAGAATCATAGAATCATAGAATTGTTTAGGTTGGAAAAGACCTTTAAGATCATCCAGTCCAACCATTAACCTACACTACCAAGTCCACACTAAACAAATCAAGGGTAGACTAGACTAAACCATGTCCAAGAGTGCCACATCTACCCGTTTTTTGAACACTTCCAGGGATGGTGACTCCACCACCTCTCTGGGCAGCCTGTTCCAATGCTTGACTACCCTTTCTGTGAAATAATTTTTCCTAATATCCAATCTAAACCTCCCCTGACGCAGCTTGAGCCCATTTCCTCTCGTCCTATCGCTAACTACGTGGGAGAAGAGACCAACACCCACCTCACTACAACCTCCTTTCAGGTAGTTGTAGAGAGCGATAAGGTCTCCCCTCAGCCTCCTCTTCTCCAGGCTAAACAACCCCAGTTCCCTCAGCCGCTCCTCATAAGGCCTGTGCTCCAGACCCTTCACCAGCTTGGTTGCCCTTCTCTGGACACGCTCCAGCACCTCAATGTCTTTCTTGTAGTGAGGGGCCCAAAACTGGACACAGTATTCCAGGTGCAGCCTCACCAGCGCCGAGTACAGGGGGACAATCACCTCCCTGCTCCTGCTGGCCACACTATTCCTGACACAAGCCAGGATGCTGTTGGCCTTCTTGGCCACCTGGGCACACTGCTGGCTCATGTTCAGCCAGCTGTCGACCAGCACCCCCCGGTCCTTTTCGGCCAGGCAGCTTTCCAGCCACTCTTCCCCAAGCCTGTAGCGTTGCATGGGGTTGTTGTGACCGAAGTGCAGGACCTGACACTTGGCCTTGTTAAAACTCATACAGTTGGCCTCGGCCGATCGATTCAGCCTGTCCAGATCCCTCTGAAGAGCCTTTCTACCCTCAAGCAGATCAACACTCCCACCCAATTTGGTGTCATCTGCAAACTTACTGAGGGTGCACTCGATCCCCTCATCCAGCTCATTGACAAAGATATTAAACAGAACTGGCCCCAAAACCGAGCCCTGGGGAACACCACTTGTGACTGGCCGCCAACTGGATTTAACTCCATTCACCACTACTCTCTGGGCTCGGCCACCCAACCAGTTTTTTACCCAGCGAAGACTACGCCCGTCCAAGCCATGAGCTGCCAGCTTCCTAAGGAGAATGCTGTGGGAGACGGTGTCAAAGGCTTTGCTAAAGTCCAGGTAAATGACATCCACAGCCTTTCCATCATCTACCAGGCGGGTCACCAGGTCATAGAAGGAGATCAGGTTGGTCAAGCAGGACCTGCCTTTCATGAACCCATGCTGGCTGGGCCTGATCCCCCTGTTGACCTGCACTTGCCTGTTGAGCATACTCAATATGAACCTCTCCATAATCTTTCCAGGCACCGAGGTCAGGCTGACAGGCCTGTAGTTCCCCAGGTCCTCTTTCCGGCCCTTCTTGTAGATGGGCGTTACATTGGCAAGCCTACAGTCATCAGGGACCTCCCCTGTTAACCAGGACTGCTGAGAGATGATGGAAAGTGGCTTGGCAAGCTCCCCTGCCAGCTCCCTCAGTACTCTCGGGTGGATCCCATCCGGCCCCATAGACTTGTGAGCGTCCAGGTGGCATAGCAGGTCATTAACTGCTTCCTCCTGGATTATGGGGGCTCCATTCTGGTCCCCGTCCCTGTCTTCTAGCTCAGGGGCCTGAGTACCCTGGGGATGACTGGTCTGGCTGTTAAACACAGAGGCAAACAAGGCATTAAATACCTCAGCCTTTTCCTTGTCCTCGGTGACAATGTTCCCCCCTGCATCCAACAAAGGATTGAGATCCTCCTTGGCTCTCCTTTTATTGTTGATGTACTTATAAAATCATTTTTTATCTCTTACAACAGTGGCCAGATTGAGTTCTAGGTGGGCTTTTGCTTTTCTAATTTCCTCCCTGCATGACCTGATGAGATCCCTGTACTCTTCCTGAGTTGCCTGCCCCTTCTTCCAAAGTCGGTAGACTCTCCTTTTTTCCCTGAGTCCCAGCAAAAGCTCCCTGTTCAGCCAGGCCGGTTGTCTTCCCCGCCGGTTGGTCTTATGGCACACGGGGACAGCCCGCTCCTGTGCCTTTAAGACTTCCTTCTTGAAGAACACCCAGCCTTCCTGGACCCCTTTGCCCTTCAGGATTGTCTCTCAAGGGACTTTCCCAACCAGCGTCCTGAATAGGCCAAAGTCTGCCCTCTGGAAGTCCATGGTAACAGTTTTGCTGCCCCTCCTCTTTACATCGCCCAGAATCGAGAACTCTATCATATCGTGGTCACTAAGCCCAGGACGGCCTCCGACCACGACATCTCCCACAAGCCCTTCTCTGTTGGTAAACAACAGGTCAAGCGAGGCACCTCCCCTGGTAGGCTCGCTTACCAGCTGCGTCAGGAACTTATCCTCCACACACTCTAGGAACTTCCTAGACTGTTGCCTCTCTGCTGTGTTGTATTTCCAGCAGATGTCCGGCAAGTTGAAGTCCCCCACAAGAACAAGGGCTGGCGATTCTAAGACTTCTGCCAGCCGTTTATAGAACGCTTCATCTATCTCTACATCCTGGCTGCGTGGTCTATAGCAGACTCCCAACAGGACATCCACCTTGCTGGCCTTCCCCCTCATCCTTACCCATAAGCACTTGACCTTATCATCACCACTGTCGAGCTCTATACAGTCAAAACACTCCCTAACATACAGAGCCACCCCACCGCCTCTCCTTCCCTGCCTATCCCTTCTGAAGAGCTTATAGCCATCCAGTGCAGCACTCCAGTCATGAGACTCATCCCACCACGTTTCTGTGATGGCGACTATGTTATAGCCATCCTGCTGCACAAGGGCTTCCAGCTCCTCCTGTTTGTTGCCCATGCTGCGTACATTGGTGTACATGCACTTGAGATGGGCTATCGATTTCGCCCCCAACGTTGCCATGCCACCCCTGGGCTCCTCAGTAGCGGGCCCATTTATATCCCCTTCCCCCTTCGAACCTAGTTTAAAGCCCTCTCAATGAGTCCTGCCAACTCATGGGCAAGAATCCTTTTCCCCTTTGGAGACAGCTGATCTCCATCAGCCACCAGCAGGCCTGGTGCCATGTAAACCTCCCCATGATCGAAAAAACCAAAATTCCACTGATGGCACCAGCCTCTGAGCCACCTGTTAATCAGGTGAGTTTTCCCATTCCTTTCAGCATTCTTCCCTGCCAGTGACGGGATTAAGGAAAACACTACCTGTGCTCCCGATCCTGCGACTAATTGCCCCAGTGCCCTGAAGTCCCTCTTCATTGCTTTAGGACTTCTCTCTGTAGTCTCATCACTGCCAACCTGTACAACCAGCAATGGGTAATAATCGGAGGGCCTTACGAGGTCTGGGAGTTTCCTAGTAATGTCCCTAACCCGGGCCCCAGGGAGGCAGCAGACTTCCCTGTGGGATGGGTCCGGATGGCAGATCGGGCCCTCAGTTCCCCACAGGAGGGAATCACCCACCACACTTACCCTCCTTTTTTTCTTAACAGGGGCAGTCGTAATCTGTGGGGTTGACTGACTGGCCCTCGGCAACCCCCTGGCTGGACCTTCACCTACCTACTCACTTGCCTGGCCCTCAACTTCCAGAGCCCCATACCTGTTCTGTAAGGGCAGCTGGGAAGGTGAGGGAGGCCAGGAGGGGATTCGCCTGCCTCCCCGGGCAGGGACCTGTTTCCATTCACCCCGGTCTCTTGGATCCCCTCCTTCTGCTTGCCGGCAAGAGGGTAGGGGATCCTCCGCTCCTTGTGGGGCCTCCATCTGCTGCCTTGGCTCCAGGGACGGTAGGGTACGGCTCCACCAGTCTATCTCCCTCTCACACTCCCTGATACTCCTCAGCCTTTCCACCTCCTCCTTCAGCTCTGCCACCAGGCTGAGCAGATCATCTACCTGGTCACAGCAAATACATTTGCTGTCTCCACTGCCCTCTGGTACAAGTGACAGGCTCAGGCACTCCCTGCAGCCGGAGACTTGGATGGCTGCATGTTTGTGCGCCAGCTCCGTCTGGGTCGCCACATTCCTTCTGGCGGCGGCTTTCGGGCGGGTGGTAACCATAGCTGCCAGGTGTTCTCCTGGGAGGAACGTGACCACTGCCAGGTATTCCCTTTGGAACTAGGAGGGAGGGGCACTCGGCCTTCCCTGCGTGCCCTGACCGTGCAAACTGACGCGCCACGCCCTCCTGACGCGCCACGCCCTGTTTGCCCATACTGGTCGCTGCGCTCCTGGTCACTCGCGCTCCCTGGGGGCTGCTTTTATAGGTGGGGTGGTTTGGCCGCCGTCACTCCTGGCCCCACCCACGCTGCATGAGAGCTGCCACACGTCAGCAGCTCGCCCTTTCCCGCTCTAGGCTGGGGGCTGGGCTGCCCGTTCTCGCCCTGCGCTTTTTGCCACCTTAGCAAGGGTGCCCCGGCACGAGCGTCTGCTCCGGAGCCCTTCGCCTTGGTGACTGCCGAGGAGATCCCATAACTTCTTTGGGCCCCTGTTCCAGTGTTTGATTACCTGTATGAGGATTTTTTTTTCTTATACCTAACTGGAATATCCCATGTTTCAACTTGTCTCCATTGCCTCTCATCCTTCCACTGTGCACCTCTAAGAGTCTGGCTCTGTTTTCTCTATGTGCTCCCATTACATAGCTGAAGAGAGCAGTAAGATCTCCCCGAGCCTTCTCTTCTTACAGCTGAACAAACCCAGTTCTCTCCATGTATGTCGTGTTCCAAGCCCCTGATCAACTTGGTGACCCTCCACTGGACTTGCTCCATTATGTCTGTCTTGTATGTCCAAGTCGCAGGCATTTTTTTGTCCTGACCTCACTAAAATTAAAATGTGATGTATTTAACTTCAGAGGTATAATGACTCCAGAAGAAGAGGCATCTATCTGTTTAACTTGACAACAGTAAAAGCAATGACCAGGACAGAACTTGAAGTATATCACTTGTACATCACTTGATATATCAGAGGGTTGTACTGCCATTCAGAGGGATCTCAACAGACTTGAGAAATGGGCTGAGAGGAACCTCATGCAGTTCAACAAAAGAAAATGTCAAGTCTTGCACCAGCAGCAAAATAACCCCAGGCACCGGTACATGCTGGGGGCCCACCAGCTGGAAAGCAGCTTGGCAGGAAAGGCCCTTGGAGTCCTGGTGGACAAGTTGAACATGAGCCAGCAATGTGCCCTTGTGGCCAGAAAGGCTAACGATATCCTGGGCTGCATATTGTTGCTAGCAGATGGAGGGAGGTGATCCTTCCCCTCTACTCAGCACTGGTGAGGCCACACCTAGAGTCTTGTGTCCAGTTCCAGGCTCCCCAGTACAAGAGATATATGGACATACTGGAGAGAGTCCAATGAAGGGTCACTAAGATGATTAAGGGACTGGAGCACTTCACATATGAGGAAAGGCTGAGAAAACTGGGACTGTTTAGCCTAGAGAAGAGAAGGCTCGGGGGGGATCTTATCAATGTAAATACCTGAAGAGAAGGTGCAAAGAAAATGAAGCCAGGCTCTTTTCAGTGGTGCCCAGTGACAGGACAAGAGGCAATGGGCACAAACTGAAACACAGGCGGTTCTGTCTGAACATAAGGAAACACTTTTTTACTGTGAGGGTGGTTGAAAACTGGAACAGACTGCCCAGAGAGACTGTGGAGTCTCTATACATAGATATGATATATTCAAAAGCTGACTGGACACAGTCCTGCTCTAGGTGACTCTGCTTGAGCAGGGATGTTGGACTAGACCCTCTCAAAAGGTCCCTTCCAACCTCAATGATCCTGTTATTCTGTGACTTGTAAAATTTAAGATTTTAAATGATAATAAATTCAGACTATATAAGCACATTGAAACTTGACTTCCATAAACATTCTAAAATTCAGATGTAATTACTATGAGACTAAGAATATTCTTTAAGAAAAGTTTATTTTAAAATTTATTCTAAAAATAGTAACACATAGCAAATTAGATATTGGGTAGTAGTAATTTTTGCATACTCATATTTTCATAAGTACTAATTTTAGGATCAGCAACAGACACCACTTTTCATCCTTATAAACTTTAAAATAACATATTAGTGCTTTGACTAAATGACATACCACTTCATCTTCAAATCCTCCAGCTAGTACAAGTGAATAAGCTCCATCGTTACTGCGTCCATGAATTCCACCAACATGGGGTCTGTGAACACCTGCTTCACTCACCTTGAGTATTAAAAAAGAACAAATTTTAGAATATCTTTTTGAAACAACTGGCCTTCTGCAATAATTTTTCTGCTTAAAAAAATTTTCCATAAGTATGTTTGTGTAATTAAAGGAAATAATTTTATTAATTTTTTAGATTTTTTTTTTAAGGAAAAAAACCACAAAAGAAAGGACATCTAATGAAAAGAAAGGACAATATAGAACAGTGCTGACACAAAGATGAATAGGTACACTTTGCCCCTTAGGAAAAATCTTCACAATTCTTGCTGTAAGCAACATTCAAGACCAGATTCATGGTTGCTTAGACCAATTCAAAGAAGATACAGATTATCTTTCTAATTCAGTAATATTTTAAATTTATGTAAATAATTATGCAAGAAAGATCATAGTGGGACAAAAATTTTTTTGTGAAAATTATGTCAAATATTATTAAAAGTTAACCAACTCAGGAAAATGCAATCACATTTACAGCCTTCCTTCATCTCTGAACATTTTCTCTTTTTCCAGTTCTGCCCAACTCCTGTACTGCCCCCCCCCACTTTTATGCAATTTTATAAGATTTTGCATTGCTTTGCTATTGTCATAAGAATATAACAGTCATCAAACTGCATTAAACCAGAGTTCCAGCTAGCCAAATATCCTGTCTCTGACAACAAATAAAAACAGATAGCTGGTCAGTGTGAAAACTGACTATGCAAATGCACAATGAATATTTACATGCAAATTTTCTCAGTTTCCAGCTATGTGTGGCTTAAAATTCCTGAGCCAAAGGCATAATCTTTGCAAGATTATGGTCAACCAATGGTTATTAATTTATCTACTTAAGTTCTGAACTCTTGCACACTCTTAGCTTTCACAGTATCCCACAGGAAAGAGTTCACAGTATTGCTGCATATTGCATGAATTAGTACTGCTTCCATTCATTCTTAATCTAGTACCTGATCATTTCATTTGATGCCCCCTCCTTTTGCATCAAAAAAGGACATACAGTTGTTCCCTATTCACTTTCTTCAATTTTAATAGAACTCTGTAGCATACCATCTTTCATACAATTTTTGTACGAAAACCATTCCATACCTTTAACCATCCTTGTTCTTCATAATTATATTGTTTTTCCTCTTCTTTTTTTAATAATTCCTAACACTTGATTTACATTTCTGACCACTACTGAGCACAAAGATGACATATTTAAAAAAATTATCTATTACAAGTTCTCTTTCCTAAATGATAATAATTAGCTGAAAACCCTTTATCAGCTATGAAAAGTTATGATTTTTTTCCCCTCATCTTTACTATCCATGACAACTTAGCATTGTCACTTAACTGTCAGTTACTTGTCAACTTTTCCAGACCATTTATGAACATGTTGAACAGCACAGGCCTCACTATCACTCTGTTCTCTCCCATTCCATTAAACGTCATTTCATTCATTCCTCTCTCCCTTCTTTCATTTTCATGAGGTATCCAGAATTTGACTTAAAATTTAGATTTCTGCCCTTTGGATACAGAAACAGTTCTAAGTCAATTTCCTTCTAGGAAAAAGAGAGTTGTAAGCCTTCGAACTACATGACCACTCATATAATACATCACATTTAAATATTCTTAAGAAGCTTGTTGCATTGAAAAAGGAAGAAAACCATGAGACAGCATTTACAGCATTTTCCCTCTAAATTCTCATAAATCTGCTAAGAACCCATTTTCATACAAAAGAACAGTCGAATCAGAAATAAAAGTGTAACTTTTTACATGGAAAGATGTTGATCTTTTTTAAAAGTATGTAGTTAATACATAGCCATTATTAAATACTTATTTACAAACGATAACTCTTCTAATATCTACACCCTACATTATAAGTCTTATCTGCTCAATTCTCTGAGAAAAACAAACCTCTTTACTTATATTCCTGTTTGCAATCAGCACTTGAAAGTTCTGGAATCTATTTGAGCTTGTATGTCATCAATGGAATACTTAAAGAGATGAAATCCTAACTTTTATTCCTGCTGATACTGGCTGACCCAGTAACAATAAAATTTGATTCCGAGATCTTGAGTTTGCAGAACTGATTTTTAAAACTTCCCCTATCTAAGAGAATATAATTTACCTGGAAACAAATTTAAAGATTAATGATTACAGAAGTACTTTTTCAGAATATAAATATGTTTTGAAGTATTTATTTTAGTTTTGCTTCACAGAAAAGTTCTTCAAATATGGTAGGGATAAATCAAAACATCACAAAAACCATAAGAATAGACATTAATTTTCTCAAACGAGTAGTTGTGTGTAAAATCAATGAATAATTGACATTAACACTGCATTTTTACATTAGAAAATTAATTTGCTTTGCTCTTCTCTAATATCTGTATTGATGGTAGTGCTCACATTAGCACCAAAGTCAGACAAGATTCAAGGAACTTGTTTAGTAGTCAGCTGTTTCACTGTGAATTCTATTAAGGGGAGAAACTGAAAACTGTTGTTAAGGGGTAAAACCTCTGCTGTTGACCATTTTAGCCTGAAGACTTGCATGTCATACTAAACCCAAAATTATTCAGACACCCATTTTGCATTAAAAAAATAGGGTTTTTTTAAAGTAGTCTCTTTGGAGGCAATGGGTGGGATGAATACTTTGGAAAACACATTAGAAGAGGCTTTTGGTTCTTGCCATGTCCCTCCTCCCCAAGGGGAAGAAAAAGTCTCTGGCTGTTCCTCTGGCTATGGTGGGAATACTCCTGAAATATGTTCTTCTTCTCCACACTGCTCATTCCTGCCCCCTTTGTGCTGACACAGTATTTGTATAACCACAGAGTGAAATGTATTGGGAAAATTACCCTCCCCCACAAAGGATTGTTTTTCTGCCAGATTACTTTCCAATATAGTTTATCATATGGTCTGAGAAACATTTGTGAATGAAAACAGAAGGGACAGTGCAAGAAGTGGACATGGCTGGGTGGACTACTTCTTTCAGTAGTCAATACTGGCTTGTATTAGTTTAAAACATTCATCAGCCTAAAGGAAGGTGCTGATGCCAGTTGTGTATGACCCAAAAGGAACAGGTAATCAATTTATAGTGATACAATCAGAGGTGTCTCTTACCTTGGGGACAGTGGGTTCCACCCCCACCAGAACTTTAGAACCCTCAGTAAAATCCTATTTCTTTCCTGTGTTTAGTATGGATAGCATGCACACTAGCACCAAGCCTGGCACCACAACAGAAGTATGCACTGAAACAGGAACTATATTGCACCTGCACAGTAGCCCTCAGTGGGGATCCCGACCAGCTAATAAGCGTTAGACACACCACTGGATACAGTCAAATATTTTCTGAATTCTATAATCTATATCCATAAGTGGGATGGATTGTTTCATGTTCCATAGCAGTAGACTTCAGAAAATATTCAACTTCCTCTTATTATTTCAGTTGGGAGTTTAACACGCAAGATATAAGTCCATCCTAATTATAGCAGGTTCCCCTTTAAAAATAGTAAGTACTATTTTTAAAATTGTAATTAAGTTGTATTTTCAAATCAGTATACTTTAAATTCCACTATAGTTGGCAGTATTTTGAATATTAGAATTAAAATATACACTCCATATTTATTCCTAGTGAACAAGACATTTACCAATCCAAAAATCATTTTTGTGCCCAAACTGTACCTATATCAGATTTATTTCAATTACAAATCTAAAAACATACCTGAACTCTGAATTTCCAGGTTGTCCCAACAGGGACACCAGGTATAGGACCATAGTGATTAGAAGGGACAATAGTGCATTCCTTAGTGCGACCAACACAAGCCATGCCCTAAAAAACACAACAGAGAATGAATAATTTATAAAAGCTGATGCAGATACCAAGACATCCAACCATTATAGCAAACACTTCAAAACATATTAATATAAAAATTGTCAATACCAGTTTTATTTAATTAATTAATTTTCATTTCTTTATTTACCTCTGCTCATCTTAATAATTCTTCAAATGTTTTAACTTTCAGTAGACTGTGTACAGGATTCAACATTGCTTTACAGTCTGTTCAATCCTGTACTGAATTTGTGTAATGCATATATAAACATAGTTAAAGATGTAACACATACATGAATAGTGATCTATTTTTAAATTAAAATACACTCTACCTTGCCCCAGTCTCTCTGGCTTTCAGTACTGGCAGATGGCATCTTTGCTTTCTTTTTACTCTGTTTGAGTTTTTCTCCAGCCTTTACAACTTCATTAGAATCATTTTTGCATGAAGGACAATACCTAAAATAAAAGTTTCAGTAAATTCTTTATTAGCTAATAATAATAGCAATACATTTCTTCTAAGCAAAATAGTGTCAAATTTGTTCATCCTGACTAAATATTTTGAAGCTAGCAAATATATGACAGTTTTTAAAAGCTGAGGACTCAGGTTGAAAAAATAAACTCAACAAGAACAAATACTGTCCACTTCTAAAACAAGACTTTTTTTTTTTTAAAGTAGGATGGTAGAGGCGAAACATTTCACTCTTCTTTTCTCATGTGATGTACGAGAGGTCCCCATGTTTCCTGTATTCCCTCCTCATTTTCTCTTCTTTTCCTTGCTTGTTCAGATCACATAGGGGAGAGGAGAAATGAGATTAGAGTATACTGCTGACTAATGCTCATGGTTAATTTCCACATCCTGCCCACTCATCATCTGCTTTTACTGCACCAAATCTCACTTCAGACAGCTGGATGTGGAACAGCCCTAGGGTACTACAAAACATGCATACATGTGCACATGCATCCTTATCCTACCCCACCATGCCTAAGGCATCAGGAATGTGACTCAGTAGTCAACAAATGGGAAGAGTATTAAACTCCATTTCTATATATTTCTTTGCCTCATATGGCATTGGGACTCATTCCAGCCACCATAAAACCATTACAGTAGAAAAAGGATAGGAGACTGTAGGAAACAGTGGCTAAGGCAAAGGGAGGAAGGGAGCACACAGATCCTTTTATTGCTTCTAACATCACTTTTTTTCCACTCCAGGAGTGCCAAGGCAAAGGCAACTGCCATTGCTTCTGGCTTCCATGGGCTGAGTTTGGTCCAAAAGTCACTAGTGGAAGAAGTCTGATCTATAATAACAACAAGAATATATTTAGATTACTACTACTACTACTACTAATGCCTTACTTTTACTATATACTTTTTATCTTTGAGTATGAACAGAAGAACTAGTTACCATAGGGCAACAAGTCACTGTGTACATATATTTCACAAGAATTGCCTGTGTACATGCTCTAAACCCTCTAAGAAGATAGGAGCTAGCTCAAATCATGTTTTTATTTGCAACCTAGAATTCATACAGATACTTATTGCAGAACACAGTCACAGTTCACAATTCAGTTTAACACTTGGGGTCTTGGTACTCAAAGCAGCTTATTACACTAAACCCAAGAAATAATGTAAAAGTATTCTAAATTTCTAAAAATTGAAAAATACAGACTAAAACAATCATTTCCAAATCATACCTGTTCAATTTAAAGGTAAATAAGAAATTTTCCATAATTTTCCACTAGGCAAACTCTACCTGGACATTGACATTCAGGCTATGTTCTTTCCTGTTCAAACATGTTTTGAGGGTTGTTCTTTTTTAAAAAATTAAACTTCGAGCATGTATATTTTCTTATTTGTATCCTTGCTGTGATTAATATTGGAACATAAAATTACTTTTTGCTGCTGGAGTACTGGTATAGAGTCTTTTAGGAGTAAGGGGACCTGAAGAAGAATGGATGCACTGTCAGAGGACAGATCCTAAATAATACTCCCTTTAATATTCTGGATTACTGTAGTCAAAATACTTCTCAGCTGTTATACCCAAAAGTCAAGCACAGTCACAAAAGAACACTGTTTAAGGACTGTGACCAGCTCTGAAGCGCTATAGCAGAGAATGCTTTCCAACACACTGTTTGGAAGCACTAAGATCTTCAGCTCACTTCCATAAGCTATTAGTAGGAAGTGAATGGATGTTGGGGCAGATTAGTCTTCTGTGCACAAAAGTAGAAAACCTGGGGATAGCTGGGATTCACATGTTGCCCAACAAAGACTGCTGAATAAAGATTATATGCACCTGTGTACACAGTCATTTTGCATATACAAGAAATGGGAAGCACACAGACAATAATTGCTATATTTAGTCCCAACAACTCATACATATTTGCAATATGTATTGAAAATATTTTCTAGATAGTGTTCAAATTTAGCAGTTTCAACAAACAGAGCAAATATGAGTAAAATTCTTTTCAGTTCAAGATGTTCAAAAGGAAAGACCAGCTGGGTTAGCTCAGTTGGTTAGAACACGGTGCTAATAACGCCAAGTTCACAGGTTCAATCCCTGCTTACTGCAGGGGGGTTGGGCTCGATGATCTCTCAAGGTCCTTTCCAACCCAAAGCATTCTATGATTCTATGAAATGCCTATTTGTTTTTAAATCAGCAGAAGCATCTCAGTGTGCACATATACACAATAAAAAACCCCTCACCAAATGTCATAACTGAAGTTGCACATAGGTATAAATATAACTAGAGTCTGGGGAAACTGAAATATATTAGCCCAGGAAAAAAGGTAGAGCATTAGACACTGAACTATAAACAAGCTTACTCAATATGAGGCAGCTGATGTAACATAGCACACTAAGTTATTTACTTCCATGGCATGTTAAAACTTCTAAAGTACTTAAAATATTTTATTTGAAGTGTGTAGTTCCACTAAAATCTATCACAAAGTACAGTTCAAAGTTTTTCTTTAAAACATGTCCATAGACATCTATTGATGTATTCATAATGGAAAACTTCTAAAGTTCTATTTATAAGTCACTTATAAAAGATTAGCATTTAATATATTTTACAAGCAGGTTATAAGTACAAATGGTATGAGTTGCACATAACTGATACAGGTGAGATGTGGCATGGAGCTCAAGATGATAAGCTTCAATGGGCTGATGCTGGCTCCATGCAGAGTCAGCTCAGAATGGAGTTAGCTGAGTCCACTAAGGCCTACTAGTTTGGCTTTCTTGCTGGTGGTGCTAGAGTTACTGAAAATGGGGAGGAGTAAGGTAGTGGTTTTCTCACAGCAGAAAAAATGAATGAGGCAGCTATAGGATAAGGGAAGGGCAAGGAGGCAGCAACAAGGGCTGAGATTGAGGAGAAAGAAAAATATTAAGGAGAAGCAACAATGAAGCCCGACTAAAACAAACAAAAGGTTGGGGAAGCACCACTGTAGGTAGTGCTAATTAAGTCTAATAACATCAGTTAATGTCACAGAGGTCATAAACTGAACAAGCTAATTTCTGAAATTCTTTAATAATCAATAATGATCAATACCAATAGTTTATGAATTATATTTATAAATAAAATCTTAACATAAAATGTAAAAATGTTTACATACAGTGCAAGGATGAAAAACATACCAGAAATATAAAAGCTCTTCAGTAATTCCTCTAGTTGCAAATAACAAAGAGGTACCTTGTGTAGAATGGGAATATACATAAGTAAATCATCCTTGTATATTTACCAATCCTCATCTTCTGGTATCTTGCTTAAGGGAGGGTTCAGGCAGTATATATGATAAGCCATATTACATTCATCACAAAGGAGTTGCATGTGAGCATCCTGTTTTCCACCACACAAGTAACAGGAGCAAAAGCGACATTCCTTATCTGGGTCAGCCCTGCAGTGCTTGCATTCAGGGCCACTCTTTCCTATCAAAAAAGATAAAAAGCCACAGGTCTTAGAAAACTGATTTCAGATTTATAAATGCAACATAATGGCTGAAGAATATATATATGTGTGCCCACATGAACATGCCATGGATGTAGTAGCTTTGCTATTACAATGAAGCCTGGGTTTAAAAAGATCAAGCCAACAGGAACAGTTTATACCTATATAACACTTATGTATTACTATGAGACTAAGCAGCTAATGTCAATATCAACTTGTGTTCTTCAGCCTAACATTTATGAAAGGGTCATTGTAATTTTCCAGGTTAGGTTGCAACCTAGCCTGTTGCTCTGCTACCCTGGCTATCGGGGAGTGGGGGCATGGGGGATGTAAAAAAGAAAGAAAGAAGCTCTACACACTCAAACAGTGGCAACATAATTCACTGGCAGCTTGACTGCACTGAGTCCATTATAACAACTGACTAATTTTATGAAGACTTAGCATTTATTAATGTGAATGGACTAGGTCATGAGAAGATATTGTTCTGCAAGTTGCCTTGGCAGGACTGTCTGTAGAAGGACTTGAACCGAACTGAAATTACAGTCTTTTATAATGTTGCAATTAAAAAAAATGCACAGAGTTGATAAATAAAGAATAATACAGTTTTATTCTAATTTCATCAATTCAAGATAATTTTTATTTAAATCTGAAAAAATAGACAAGTTTCATCTTTATTCTTAGTAATAAATTATTTTTTCCTCTTAATTCAAACAGCCAAATGAACGAATACATTTAATTATGTTGGTTTACTGAAACTTAATCACTTGGATCAGCCTACATTAGTGTTGTAAAACGACCAGATTACTGCTTTTATGCATTACTACATCAATAGGACTCAATTCTTTACACATATGAGCACTGTCCCTATTTGAAAATGGTGCTTTTATAATGAGGCATTTGACTCCCCTGGATTAATGGAATTTCTTCACCGAGTGTACAAACAACAATTAAAGTGACCAATCAGAAGCTTCACTGATTCCTCACCACCACTCTTCTACCTGTACACTCTTCCTACAGATCAGATCTTGGTGCATTCTTCAGCAGGGGTTTTCTTAAATGTAGATATTAATAAATTCTAAATGGATAGCTTAAGACCTATGAAGAACAAATCACAACTCAGAAAAACTCCATCCCTCTAAAAAACTAATATCCAGATGGGTATAAGAATTATTAATCAATGATGACAGATGATCCTAGATTACCAATTTTCATACAGTTTCTTTTTACAGAAATGGAATTAATGCTACCCTTCTGTTTCTGCTCATTTTGGAATTTGGACCAATGTATCCTTCATATAGTAACAGCATAGGTACTGGTTCCTCAGCTAAGGTAAGAAATGCCTTTACAGAAAAAGGAGAACATTTAATAGTCTTATATTAGATGCAAAGGAGAGAGTAGGTAAATTGAATACATGTAGCAGAATTAACTATTACAGAAAGTGCCTGAAACAAGTATAAATTTAGAAGGAAGAGAAGACTTAAGAGCACTTGACTACAGCTCAAAGAACTATACCATTAAAGGAAAACAATTTTTGAGTAAGTATTTCTGTGTGAAAACCATCAAGAAAGACTATGGAAGTGAATCTGACAAACTAACCTCTGATGATGTGATACAGGATATAATAATAACAACAACTAAGTAATGTGATGACCAGAGCACTTCCAGATGGCTGAAGGAATATTTTTCTTACTTCAGTGAAGAAATGGGCCTTGAATCAGAGGACAAGGAGGAACTGGAATGATTGTTTGAGAGTTTGGGTTGGAAGCAGGAAGCTAGAGCAGTGGTCTCCAAATTTTTTTGTTTGCATACCCCATCAGTAAAAAACTTTTGAGCATGCACCGTCAATATATGTATATTTATTTCTAAATTATATACATGTACTACTCTACTAATATATTATGTACATTATAAAACATACACAAAAAAAGAAATTAAAAAAGGATGAGATAAAGATGAAATAAACACTATTTTAAATTTAATCTAATTTAATTCAATTTTATTTTATTTTATTTTATTTTATTTTATTTTTTAACAGTACAAAAATTATTTTCTTCTTGCACCCCAATGGATTGTCTTGCACACCCCTTGGGGTGCATGCACCCCACTTTGGCATCCACTGAGCTAGAGAACCAAGACACCTTTGATAATAATGAACAAATGAGTAGTATGAGACAATGCTTAAATTAGCTTCTCTTTTCCCCATAACACATTTTCTTCAACCATCCTATGAAGTTTACAACTTGATCTTCTGGTTCTCTGGAACTACTGCAATATTTAATTATATCATTTACTTGGATAAACAGAACTGTTTTCTGACGCTCCCAAGTAGCTCTAGACTGTCAGAAATGCTATAAATTAAGAATAGCCTTTTCTTACTTTTAAAAGAAGTGGTATATCGTGACACCTACCAGGTAACATTTGGCTCCTGTTACTACTATTACTTTAGGACAAGGGTAAAAGGATGCAATAAAAAGTTTAAGATAGATGAGAAAAATGAAATATATAGCCATTTTTATTACTGATAACAATCAATTTGCAAGAGTTTCCTCATGTCCTCTAACAGAGGAACCTCAAAGCAAACTCAGTGAGAGGAAGGGGAAGGACTGGGCCAGAAAACATCCTTTTCCCATTTCTATTTTAAACTGGTTTAATAACTCAAATTGCATTGATTTTATTTCCACTGTTGTTTGGATAGAGATGAGCCTGTTCACCCCTACCACCACTGTAAAATTTAGTTGCATATATTCTTTCATATTCCCTTCTTTTGTAGGAAAAAACTTATCTAATGTTTGTAGTACAAATTTAGATTCTGATAGAAGTTAAAGTAACATGTTGATGACCAGTTCCGTTTTGTATAAAAACATCTAAAATATGTTCTAGAGCTCTTAATTTCAGCACATTCTCTGACCCTACTCCATAACAAATTAATGGAGCGTTTCAGGCCAATTGATTCTCTTTGAATTCTAGCTACTGTTATTAAAATACCAGTCTACTGTTTTTTCTTAGCATACAAATAAACTAAGTGAGCTGTATGTATTTAGATGGTTAATTTTTAAATGTGGAGTAGGACCAGGGAGGCAAATACAGAAGAGCAATAAAGAAATAAGTTGAGCCATAAGCAATAAGAAAACTATAGTGCATTGTACTTCACAGAACAAATTCAGGAGAGCTTACAAAAAAAAGATCAGAATAACAGCAGGAGAAAATGAACAGTGATCATATATTTTCACTGGACTTTGGGAGAAAAAAAGTTTATATTCGGAGCACTAATGTGTTGATATATTACATCAAAAATTTATTCTCAATATGCCATGTAATAAAGTTACATTATAGTAAAAAATGTTCAAACCAAAAATCTGTGTAATAACAATTCTTTTATTACACACTGTGCTGGTTGTAGCTGGGAAAGAGTTAATTTTCTTCCCAGTAGCTGGTATGGGGCTATTTTGGATTTGTGCTGGAAACAGTGTTGATAATGCAGGGATGTTTTAGTTATTGATGAGCAGTGCTTACACAGGGTCAAGGCCTTTTCTGCTTCTCACCCCACCCCACCAGCGAGTAGGCTGGGGGTGCACAAGAAGTTGGGAGGGGACACAGCTGGGACAGCTGACCCCAGCTGACCAAAGGGATATTCCATACCATATGATGTCACGCTCAGCAATAAAAGCTGGGGGAAAAAGGAGGAAGGGAGGGACGTTTGGAGTGATGGCATTTGTCTTCCCAAGTAACCGTTAGGCGTGATGGAGCCCTGCTTTCCTGGAGATGGTTAAACACCTGCCTGCTGATGGGAAGTAGTGAATGAATTCCTTGTTTCGCTTTGCTTGTGTGCGCGGCTTTTGCTTTACCTATTAAACTTTATCTCAACCCACGAGTTTTCTCACTTTTACCCTTCTGATTCTCTCCCCCATCCCCTTTTTGGCGGGAGTGAGCAAGCGGCTGTGTGGTGCCTAGTTGCCGGCTGGGGTTAAACCACAACACACACAAAAGAAACCTTAATTAAATTAATTCTGTGCTCTGATCCCTTAGTTTTTTTAACACCATTCAAATATTTAACTAACAGTCTTAATCATACAATAAAAAAAGCATACTTTTGAAATCTCCATCTCCAAATGTCAGTGGATAAGCTCCTGGCTTTTCAATCTTGTACATTTCCTCTATAAAAAGGATTCTGCAGTCATTTATTGCATCTTCTGGGCCTCTGAAAAATTAAAATATAATAAAGTACATTGAACTCTGTTTCTCACTCTTAGCCTCTATAACTGGTAAACCCTAAGCAAAGTAATATAGTTAACTGGAATCTTATCAATGATAAAATACTTTTTATTGACTTCACAAACAAAATTCAGTGCAGTGTTCTAACATGTAGCAAAATCAAAACACAGTGTATGGTCTAGTTAGTGGCACAGATGAAAAACATCCCAACACAATGTTCCGTTGTCCAGCTTGATTCATCTAAGAATAGTTCTAATATAATGCACACCACAAAAGCAATTTCATCTTAAACCAACACACAGTTAAGCCTCATTTTCCTTCTAAATAACAGGAAATTTTGAACTGAAAGGATATTGAATAGAAAGTATATATGTATACATGCATATTTGTGTGCACGCATGTATGTTTGTGTGTGTATAATTGTCCTGGTTTCGGCTGGGATAGAGTTAATTTTCTTCCTAGTAGCTGGCATAATGCTGTGTTTTGGATTTAGTAGGAGAAGAATGTTGATAACACACTGATGTGTTTAGTTGTTGCTAAGTACTGCTTATGCTAGTCAAGGACTTGTCAGCTTCCCATGCTCTGCCAGGAAGCACAAGAAACTGGGAGGGGGCACAGCCAGAATAGTTGATCCAAACTGACCAAAGGGGTATTCCATACCATATGATGTCATGCTCAGTATATAAACTGGCGGGAGTTGGCGGGGGGCAGCAATCGCTGCTCAGGGACTGGCTGGGCGTCGGTCAGCGGGTGGTGAGCAATTGCATTGCGCATCACTTGTTTTGTATATTCTTTTATCATTATTATTATTTTCTCTTCCTCTGCTGTCCTATTAAATTGCCTTTATCTCAACCCATGGGTTTTACTTTTTTTTTCCAGTTCTCTCCCCCATCCCACCGGGTGGGGGTGGGAGGGTGAGCGAGCGGCTGCGTGGTGCTTAGTTGCTGACTGGGGTTAAACCATGACAGTCCTAAAGAATGGTCTAAGAGGAACTCATTCAGTCCTTTCCAACCTTGCTATTTATGATTAATTAGATGCTGAATTTAGCTACTGTATCTCAACTAGGACCTTGGGACAGGGGACAATCACAGTGATGAGTGGCTCTAAATCACATCAATCAAGGATTCCCTTTAAGAAGCTTTGTTACCTATAGGGAAGTAAGCGACATGTGTGTGCAAGAAGTCTACAGACAGGTTTTTTTGACAAATGAACTTTAATAGAGCTGGTCAAGAATGTTTCAGCAAGTTGTTAGACCACGTGCCACTATGATATGAGTTATTTTGAGATATGAACCAGAAGCAACATTCTGCATCTCAACAAAAACGTGTCTTCAAAGCTCAAGCAGCAATACCAAAGGTGTTAGATGAAAAAAAGATATCATAGCATCATAGAATCGTTTAGGTTGGAAAAGACCTTCAAGATCATCCAGTCCAACCATTAACCTAACATTACCAAGTCCACACTAAACCAATTAAGGGTAGACTAGACTAAACCATGTCCCAGAGTGCCACGTCTACCCATTTTTTGAACGCTTCCAGGGATGGTGACTCAACCACTTCCCTGGGCAGCTTGTTCCAATGCTTGACTACCCTTTCCGTGAAGAAATTTTTCCTAATATCCATTCTAAACCTCCCCTGGCGCAGCTTGAGCCCATTTCCTCTCGTCCTATAGCCAACTACTTGGGAGAAGAGACCAACACCCACCTCACTACAACCTCCTTTCAGGTAGTTGTACAGAGCGATAAGGTCTCCCCTCAGCCTCCTCTTCTCCAGGCTAAACCACCCCAGTTCCCTCAGCCACGCCTCATAAGGCCTGTGCTCCAGACCCTTCACCAGCTTTGTTGCCCTTCTCTGAACACGCTCCAGCACCTCAATGTCCTTCTTGTATTGAGGGGCCCAAAACTGGACACAGTATTCCAGGTGCGGCCTCACCAGCGCCGAGTACAGGGGGACAATCACCTCCCTGCTCCTGCTGGTCACACTATTCCTGATACAAGCCAGGATGCTGTTGGCCTTCTTGGCCACCTGGGCACACTGCTGGCTCATGTTCAGCCGGCTGTCAACCAGCACCCCCAGGTCTTTTTCGGCCAGGCAGCTTTCCAGCCACTCTTCCCCAAGCCTGTAGCGTTGCATGGGGTTATTGTGACCCAAGTGCAGGACCTGGCACCTGGCCTTGTTAAACCTCATACAGTTGGCCTCGGCCCATCGATCCAGCCTGTCCAGATCCCTCTGAAGAGCTGTTCTACCCTCGAGCAGACTGACACTCCCACCCAACTTGGTGTCATCTGCAAACTTACTGAGGGTGCACTCAGTCCCCTCATGTAGATCACTGATAAAGACATTAAACAACGCTGGACCCAAAACAGAGCCCTGGGGAACACTGCGCGTGACCGGCCGCCAACTGGACATCTTGGGTATGGAATTATACTACATGAATACACATGAATACATATAAACATCAGTAAGAGAATCTATAGAAACTGAAATTCCAGGTCTAAACAGAAAAAAATATAGCATTAGGACTGCATTATTGTGCACCCAAACAACATGATAATAGCAACTATGATATGTTGAAGGCCATCAGACATACTAAGAAGAAAGGAAATATAACAGTACTAGATCAGGTACTAGACCTGATGTCAAGATTAAGTTTTTAGACGCTGCTAATGATGGTTCCTTGGAGCTGAGGAACTTTTGACTTGGTCCTGAGTGACTTGGTCCACTGTGCAAGACCTGGATCATTGTATTATTCCTTTGCTCTGTATTGATGTAAAACCACTGTTTTGCTTTAGCTTTGTTATTAAGGATAGATGTGTTTATTATTGGGCCATTGGTTTATATAAAGATACAGACACATTTAAACTCTTGTGGTTCCTGGTGTGGTGTGGTGGGGTTCCCCCCCCCCCCCAAATAAACTTGAATAACATTTCAACAAATTCAAGCCAAATTCTGTGTAGCTGTCCAGTAGAAGGCAAACAATACTAGAGACAGAGTATTAGTTCTCATTTTTTTCCCTAACTCATCTATGCAGTAACAAACCAGGGTGTAAGATTTAACAGAAGATATCTAAAACCAAAACCCATTTAGTTAAAAGAGGATGTTTCAATCCAAGACAGTGGACCTTGAATCAACTGTTGAAGAGTAGACATATGACTTTGTCAGAGCCCTCACATTTAAGCTGCTATCAGCAGCAGAAATTTCTTTATGCAACAATGAAGTAAGCTACAATGTATATTTTTTCAGAAACCTTTGAATTATCTTGTTCACTACAGATAGGCATGTTGGAAAGTCACTGAGTCATACTTTCCTTAATAAGATTAGAGTTTTGCCATTATGGTCTAACAAACTATGCTATTCGTTATAGGACTTAAATACTATAAAGCATGTGTGTGCTTGTTAAAATTCCCAGAAATAAATAAATGATGGGGAATTAATTTAAGATTTATCATTCGTATTAATATTTCTTAAAAAGAAACAGTGTTTTTAATAGCAGTTGTCTCCAGGTAGTAGGTGCTTTCTTTTAATCTTTTACACCTGTGCTGTGACCTGATTAAAACATCTAGTTTTAAAAGCTAGTACTATTTTTATGGTGGAAGCCTCTTTTTACTGTGCAGCATCAGAAATGAACTTAACTAGAATCGATGGGGGAAGGTGATACCAACAGGAGAGCTGAAGGTAATCCAAGGGTTGGCATGACATCACCTGAGGGTGGTAATGCTAGTGGGAACATTTACACTGCTCCTGGGAGCACAGAGGGCTCAGAAGCACATCTGAAATGCTTGTATACCAACACACGCAGTATGAGAAACAAACGGGATTAACTGGAAGTGTTGGTCAGTTCCCAGAACTATGATATCATTGCTATTAGTGAGACTTGGTAGAATTGGAGTGCTGGGATGGAGGGCTACAGGCTGTTCAGGAGGGATAGGCAGGGCAGGCGAGGTGGAGGTGTCGCACTACATGTAAGGGAGAGGTTTGATTGTACAGCCCTTACAGTTAGCGATGATGAAGTGGATAGCCTCTGGGTGAGGATTAGGGGGATGGAAAACAAAGGAGATGTTGTAGTGGGTGTCTACTACCGATCGCCCAGCCAGAATGTAAGCACTGATGAGTTATTCTATAGGCAATTAGGAGAAATCTCTGGATCGGTAGCCCTTGTCCTTATGGGAGATTCCAACTTCCCAGGCATCAGCTGGGAATATCATACTGCTGTGACAAGCAGGTCTTGGAAATTACTGAAGTTTGTGGGAGATAACTTCTTGTCACAAGTACTCAGTGAGCCAACTAGGAAAGATGCCCTCCTAGGCTTGTTGTTTGCGAATAGAGAAGGATTCGTGGGAGATGTGATGGTAGGTGGCTGTCTTGGCCACAGTGATCATGAAATGGTTGAGTTTAAAATTTTCAGTGTAATGAGAAAAAAGGACAGCAGAGTTGCTACCCTGGACTTCAAGAGAGAAAACTTTAAGCTACTCAGGGAGCTACTTAGCAGATCCCCCGGGAATCTGCCTTTGAGGGCTTAGGAGTCCACGAGTGCTGGTCAGTCTTTAAGAACCACCTTTTAAAAGCACAGGAGCAGGCAATCCCATTGTGTCGCAAGTCAAGCAAGCGGGGCAGAGGACCAGCTTGGCTGAACAAGGAACTCCTCTTGGAACTCAGGCGGAAAAAGAAATTGTATGATCTCTGGAAGCAAGGACAGGCTTCGCAAGGAAGATTACAGAGCTGTGGTTGGTTCATATATGCAGGGAGAAGACATAAAAGGCCAAAGCTCAATTAGAGTTGAAACTGGCCAGTGTTCTGTCAGACAACAAGAAAGTCTTTTTTAAGTACAAAGATGGTTTTAAGTTGAAGATGGTCACCTGACTAATAGGGATGAAGAAAAAGCAGAGGCATTCAATGTTTTTTTTGCCTCAGTCTTTAATAATGCTGATAGGCCTTGGGTCCACTGTGCAAGACCTGGATCATTGTATTATTCCTTTGCTCTGTATTGATGTACTTAAATTCAGTATCTTTGCAAGAGCAAGAAAAGCCAAGTCACGTTCAATTTCAAAAAGGAAAATTAAATAGAAATACAAAAGCTTCCTCAAAAAATACTTAAGAGTAAAACCTGTACAGGCAGTGTGAAGACTACTTAGACAACATACTGGACACTGAGAACAAATGTACACCACCTATCAAAATATCAAGAGTGAGTAAAAGGAATCCAAGCAAGGCTAAACAGCAGGGAAATGGAAATTACAAGAAGCAAGAAAGCATCCTACAAAAAGCAGTCGTTGTGTCTAAACGAGGAAGGTAGAAAGGCTCAAAATCCATCAGGTTAAATGTAAAACCACAATACACAGACAGTGATCTACAAAATGCAAAAATGCTTGGAAAAGCACTGATTAAGAGCAGAAAGCCCAACACAATCTGTAGAACTAACAGATGATTAAAGTATAAAACTATGACATATTTTAGGATCCTTACTGCTACCTTCCATTATGGACGCTGCAGCACAGTTGAAGTCTTGTGGAGATGAGCTGGGGGCTCCTGAGATAGTTAGAGCTCACAAGGAAACCTTTGTGAAACACCCCAAGGGAAACAAGGGATGTTCCACTAAGAAGGTGACACGGCCAACAGCCCAGATGAAATGCCTCTACACGAACGCACACAGCATGGGGAACAAACAGGAGGAGCTGGAAGCTGCTGTGCTACTAGAAAGCTACGACCTGATTGCCATAACCAAAACTTGGTGGGATGAATCCCACAACTGGAATGTGGCTATCGATGGCTACAGGCTGTTCAGAAGGGACAGGCGAGGAAGGAGGGGCGGAGGCGTTGCCCTCTACATAAAGAAATCGATACAGTGTGAAGAGCTGTCCCTGAAGAACAGCCATGAGCAGGTTGAAAGCTTATGGGTAAGAATCAGAGACAGAGGCAACAAAGGGAACCTTATGGTTGGTGTCTACTACAGGCCGCCTGATCAAGGGGAGCCTGCTGACGAAGCCTTCTTCCTCCAGCTCCTGGAGGCTTCACGCTTGCAGACTCTCGTCCTGCTGGGGGACTTCAACCACCCCGACATTTGCTGGAAAAGCAGCACGGCGAGCTGTAGGCAATCTAGGAGATTCCTGGAATGCATAGACGACAACTTCCTAAGCCAGGTAATAGACACCCCTACCCGAGGGGACGCGATACTGGACCTGATGGTCACCAGTGCAAGTGAGCTCATCGGTGATGTCAAGACTGGAGGCAGCCTGGGCTGCAGTGATCACGCGTTGGTGAAGTTCACGCTCCTGAGGGACATGGGAAAAGCGAGGAGTACAGTCAGGACCCTAAATTTTAGAAAAGCAAACTTCCAGCTCTTCAAGGAGTTAGTCAGAAGGACCCCCTGGGAGACGGTCCTCAGGGACAGGGGAACAGAGCTGGCAGATCTTTAAGGACACCTTCCATAGAGCACAAGAGCTCTCAGTCCCCAAGTGTAAGAAACCAGGCAGGGAAGGGAAGAGACCAGCATGGCTGAGTCGAGACCTGCTGGTCAAACTAAAGAGTAAGAGGGAACTGCACAGGCAGTGGAAGCAGGGACAGGTGTCCTGGGAGGAGTACAGGGAAACTGCCCGGTTGTGTAGGGAGGGGGTCAGGAAGGCCAAGGTGAGGATGGAGCTGAATTTGGCAAGGGATACAACGAATAACAAGAAGGGCTTCTACAGGTATGTCAACCAGAAAAGGAAGGTTAAAGAAAGCGTACCCCCGCTGATGAACAAGAATGGCGACCTTGTATCAACGGACGAGGAGAAGGCTGAGGTACTCAACAACTTCTTTGCCTCGGTCTTCACCGGCAACCTCTCTCCTCACCCCTCCCGAATCGATGGACCAAAAGATGGGGACCAGGGGGGTAAAGCCCCTCCCACTGTAAGTGAAGATCAGGTTCGAGACCACCTGAAGAACCTCAATGTACACAAGTCTATGGGACCTGATGAGATGCACCCCAGAGTCCTGAGGGAATTGGCTGATGTAGTTGCCAAGCCACTCTCCGTGATATTTGAAAAGTCATGGCAGTCAGGTGAAGTCCCTGCTGACTGGAAAAAGGGGAATGTTGTGCCCATTTTTAAAAAGGGAAGAAAGGAGGACCCTGGGAACTACCGACCTGTCAGCCTCACCTCTGTGCCTGGGAAGATCATGGAGCAGATCCTTCTAGAAGATATGCTCAAGCACATGGAGGACAGGGAGGTGATTCGAGACAGCCAGCACAGATTCACCAAGGGCAAGTCCTGCCTGACCATCCTAGTGGCTTTCTATGAAGGAGTGACTGCATCAGTGGACAAGGGAAAAGCAATGGATGTCATCTACTTGGACTTCTGTAAAGCCTTCGACACAGTCCCCCACAACATCCTTCTCTCTAAATTGGAGAGATATGGGTTTGATGGGTGGACTGTTCGATGGATAAGGAATTGGCTGGATGGTCGCATCCAGAGGGTTGTGGTCGACGGCTCGATGTCCACATGGAGACCGGTGACAAGTGGAGTCCCTCAGGGGTCTGTACTGGGACCGGTGCTGTTTAACATCTTCATCAATGACATAGACAGTGGGATCGAGTGCACCCTCAGCAAGTTTGCAAACGACACCGAGCTGAGTGGTGCGGTTGACACGCCAGGAGGACAAGATGTCATCCAAAGGGACCTGGACAAGCTGGAGAGGTGGGCCTGTGTGAACCTCATGAGGTTCAGCAAGGCCAAGTGCAAGGTCCTGCACCTGGGACGGGGCAACCCCCGATATCAATACAGGCTGGGGGATGAAGGGATTGAGAGCAGCCCTGCGGAGAAGAACTTGGGGGTACTGGTAGATGAAAAGCTGGACATGAGCCGGCAATGTGCACATGCAGCCCAGAAAGCCAACCGTATCCTGGGCTGCATCAAAAGAAGCGCGGCCAGCAGGTCGAGGGAGGTGATTCTGCCTCTCTACTCTGCTCTGGTGAGACCCCACCTGGAGTACTGCGTCAAGCTCTGGGGCCCTCAGCACAAGAAGGACATGGAGCTGTTGGAGTGGGTCCAGAAGAGGGCCACCAAAATGATCCGAGGGCTGGAGCACCTCTCCTATGAGGCCAGGCTGAGAGAGTTGGGGTTGTTCAGCCTGGAGAAGAGAAGGCTGCGGGGAGACCTTATTGCGGCCTTCCAATACTTAAAGGGGGCCTACAGGAAGGATGGGGAGAATCTTTTTAGCAAGGCCTGTTGTGACAGGACAAGGAGTAATGGATTTAAACTAAAGAAGAATAGATTTAGACTAGACATAAGAAAGAATTTTTTTTACAGTGAGGGTGGTCAAGCACTGGAACAGGTTGCCCAGAGAGGTAGTGGAGGCCCCATCCCTGGCAACATTCAAGGTCAGGTTGGATGGGGCTCTGAGCAACCTGATCTAGTTAAAGCTGTCCCTGCTCACTGCAGGGGGGTTGGGCTAGATGACCTCTAAAGGTCCCTTCCAACCCAAAGCATTCTATGATTCTATGATTCTATGATTATTGCTACTCTAATGAATTTCTCAAATTCATAATATATTTGCTTGGAGAAAGATGTATAATGAATCTGTAGTGAACTGATTTTACTGTTAGCCTTGAATTAATCCAAAGATTTAAATAAGACAACTCATGGTATTGAGAGAGGCCCTTGCTAAATTCAAACCTTCAAACACCTTAATATATTAACTGAGTGAAGAAAAAGTGAGCGTTCATCAACCTTGAAGTCTAGCAAACAAAAAAGGCAAAGCAGCATTTGAACTTTTTTGGTATTGTGAATCTCATTGTCAGCCAGCTACTGAAGTCTGGATAAAATATGAGAGGTTTGTCTCACCTCCATCAACAGGCACATATATGCTTCCTTGAAAGTTCAGAGAGAAAATTAATAATACCCTAATTACTAATATTTGCTTTCACCGTGAAAGAAATACTTCCCAAAGAAAGGAAGAATAGATGAATTTCAGGGATACTGTAAACTGAGTTGGCAAGTTCTCTGGGGTATCAGAGAAACAGGAATAACTGCTCTGAACTGAAAATAATGAAGTATGTTCAGAGTCATAAGAGTCCTACAGTCTTGGGCAGACTTGATCTGTGCTTATAGCATCACAGCTTTGCTGATATTTGTATTTAAGCTGCATTAAGTCCAGTTTGGATAGGCTTTAGAAACACTACAATGACAATCTTTAATTGCAGTGCAGATACAGAACAAATGAGAATTATTAATATATGGTTAGATCTACTGTTGCAATGATTTTTTGGGGGGGTCTTTGTTCAGTTTCACTCTTCTCTTTGATAATGTTCTCTAATTTATCTTGGTTTCCCAAAAAAATGAAGCAATGATGACAAATTTTTCAAGACTTTTCCACTAGGGTTTGACTGAGAAATGAGTAAAGAAATACCACATAACAGATATGCACGTCAAAAATACAGTAAAAAATATATTTTCCTCATCACAAGTTTTATTGACTCTACACCATCACTATATAGAGTGTAAACATACATGCCCTTGTTATTTCCTGTCATTGTGCCAGCAACACAACGACACCTTTGTCAAAAGCAATAAAGATCAATAAAAAGTTGTATTATTTTGAATCAAATATTCAAGCCCTCTTAAACATAATATTTAAGAGAGTCAGTGAATGGAACAACTGCAAGTGTTCTGCCTCCCTTTACTGCCTGCCAAGTTTTTTTCTTAAGTAGTTAACAATTAATCACCTAAAAATAAGTATCTCATGATAAATTACAGTTTTTATTGAAAAGAATTAATAACTAACACTAACACTAAAGGACTGATTTTACAAACCCAAATACCTGAAATCAAGTAATTCCCGCTGAAGCATATTCTTTACACAAGTTTATCAATTCCAGGAAGTTTATCTTGTACTTTTACCATTAATTGAGATGAATGAGTGGGGTAACTGAGGTCACTCAATTATACCTGGATGAATCATAAGAAACATCAGGGCTCAGAAAATCTTGTTTTCTGCATACTGTCATAGTTGATTGGCCACATGTATAAGCTATTAACACATCAATGAAGCCTGAACACTTAGTCAGGCAGAATGCTCATTGAAATAAATAAGTTTCTACTTAGAAAACAGACTTCATTTGGCCAAATAAATTCACCATTGAATGCATTGAATGCACCATTAGCAAGTTTGCTGACAATACCAAACTGGGAGGTGCTGTTGACTCTCTTGAGGGACAAGAGGCCTTGCAGAGGGATCTAGATAGATTGGAGCATCGGGCAATGATTAATGGCATGAAATTTAACAAGTCCAAATGCTGGATTCTGCACTTGGGATGGAGTAATGCCGGGCACAAGTATAGACTGGGAGAGGAGTGGCTGGAGAGCAGCCCCGCAGAAAGGGATCTGGGGGTGCTGGTTGACAGCAAGGCTCAATATGAGTCAGCAGTGTGCCCTGGCAGCCAAGAGGGCAAATCGCTTCCTGGGGTGCATCAAACACAGCATAACCAGCCAGCCAAAAGAGGTGATTACCCTGCTGTATCCAGCGTTGGTGCGGCCTCACCTTGAATACTGTGTGCAGTTCTGGGCCCCACAATTTAAAAAGGTCCTTGAATGCGTCCAGAGGAGGGCAAGAAAGCCGGTGAAAGGGCTGGAAGGCATGTCCTATGAGGAGCAGCTAAGGACTCTGGGTTTGTCTAGTTTGGAGAAAAGAAGACTGAGGGGCAACCTCATTGCTCTCTACAGCTTCCTGAGGAGGGGAAGTGGAGAGGGAGGTGCTGAGCTCTTCTCCCTGGTATCCAGCAACAGGACGCGTGGGAATGGTTCAAAGCTGCTTCAGGGGAGGTTTAGACTGGACATTAGGAAACATTTCTTTACCGAGAGGGTGGTCAAACACTGGAACAGGCTTCCTAGAGAGGTGGTCGATGCCCCATGCCTGTCAGTGTTTAAAGAGGCATTTGGACAATGCCCTTAGTAATATGCTTTAACTTTTGGTCAGCCCTGAAGTGGTCAGGCAGTTGGACTAGATGATCGTTGTAGGTCCCTTCCAACTGAACTGTTCTGTTCTGTTCTGTTCTATTCTGTTCTCTACTTGCCACTTTCCTTGCCTTTTTGATATTTATGAACTCCTTGGGGATCACCCCCTTACACTTAAGGTTTTACATCCTATTCTTCATGATGTCCTTTGCAATGTTCCTTTCCTGAAGGATGTGCACAATCCGTTACCATTAAGCGCTGGGTTTTTGGTATCTCTGCTATCATCAACAGAGCCTGAACTTGAGGTCCCAACCATTTCGTTCTCACCCCTCTCCTTTCCTTAGTCTGCAGCTAACAATGATCAAACAAATCCTCGAATGTGTTCAAAATATAGTCAAATATAGTTGGTGGGAATCCCTTCTAGGATGGTCTGCCACAGCTATGGGGATGTCCCACTTCATTCCCCTAGTTTTTATCCTTATTTTGAGCAGTTTCTTACTTGTTCTAGTCATCATATTATATATTTGTACTTGGCTTAAGTTAATTTTCTTATTATTACTATTATTATCATATTGTTTTTATTACTACTACTATTTTACTTTATTTTATTTCAATTATTAAACTGTTCTTATCTCAACCCAGGAGTTTTCTCACTCTTACTCTTCCCATTCTCTCCCCCATCCCACCAGGGCAGGGGGAGTGAGTGAGCAGCTGTGTGGTGCTTAGTTGCTGGGTAGGGTTAAACCGCGACATCACCCTTTCCCCCTCTGCGTTGCATAAGCAAGGGTGGAAATGGGGGGCTAGTATTGCCTTATACAGTATTTCTAGGTCCCATGTACACCAAGGATGGAACCAGCATAGAGGGGGAAGCAGACATGGGATGTGATGATTGGTTAACAAGTCCAGATAGTGATTCCATGACTCAGCAATAAAAGACAGTCTGATCAGTCAAGTATCATCTTGGCATGTTCATCGTGGTCTATTGAGAAATGACAGACTCTGCTAGGGGAATTAGGATACATATCAAAGGTTCTAAAGGAATTTCCTTCACGCACAAACCCCAGACCTGGCTCAGTTGTGGAAATACAGTATGTTAATGTTAACCTAATGATGAGTAGCAAACAAAAACTAAAAGCTTTAGGTTTTGTTTGCTTGTTTAAGAATGTAAATAGAATTTCCATATTAGCCAAAGAAATCTTACCCCAGCAGAATTTTAGCATGAACCTCTTTGTTAGTCCTTGAAATTTCTCTCAGAGAGGTAATTTCTGCATCAAACCAGAATCCTCTTTCTTCTGGAGCCTCAACATTGTAGTTAACCATCACCACATCACCCACTTTTAGTTCACTCCACTTCAGAATGGTTCTTGCTCGTGGTCGAAGATTTTTGGTGTCCATTTCTACTATGCCGTTCTCTGGATACCTTGAAAGGCAAAACCGAACAGAAGTGACAATTAGTATTCCCAAAGTAGTAAGAAGTAAGTTAAAGGCAACGTTTTTCAGAAGCACAATTTTCAAAATAACTTTTGGGAGTGTTAATGCTTAACTCTGTTTAAGAATTTGATCTAGTATGTTTTTTCTAAATTTTATATTAGTCTAAATGCAGAATAGTGACTTGACTAATCTCATCAGAAAAAGCATCTAGCAATGCAAAGAAAAAAAAATCCATGAGCATTTGATGATTTCTTTTTCTAAGATCAGGTTTCCACATAGGCGCAGATCAAATTTGTTCTGAGTAAAGTCAAAGGACCCAATTAAGCCAACAGTGAAAAAGAAACAAAGATTAAAACTCGAATCTTCAAAACGGCTCAATTCTGTTTTAACGTGGCTTTCATACATTTGTTATATTTCCACCAATTTCAATAACATAGATAAGACAGTGTTAGCTCATTTAAAAAAAAATCAACCCTACAAAAAAACCACCCCTAAAAAAAATATCTCGTGATGAAGATTGCACGAGTCCACATTCCATTTACCAAACAATGTTTAAAAAAATGGCTAACTGCAGAAATCCATAACCAAAATCAGGACTACTTCTAAAACTTTCTAATAGACATGGCAACTAATAGTTTTAAAGTGTTTTTTTCTCTTCAGTTATAAAATTAAACCGCTATTATGTTAAATCAGAGAAACATTACTTCAGGGTTTCTCTTAATGAGATACAGTAAGGGTTGCAAAATTATAATAAAGAATAGGCAGAAAGAAAAAAGACAGTGCACTAAGACATGGGATTTTGGGGTTTTTGCCTGTTTTTTTTTTTTAACTAGAAACACCCCCCATCCCAACTATATTATGAATAATTTCTAGTGAGCTCTATTACCTTTTCAAGCTGAGAGACATTCATTTAGAACAATTAAAATAGGGCTATTTGAATGGGATTTCCTAAAAGATCACAAATTAATAAAAACGAGGTGCTTAAGGTTTTGGAGGTGCCAATTCTGTTTAAATTAGTTTTAAGTTCTCTGTGCAAAGCCATTTTGCAATGACTGTAGAGGTTGTATAACTTCCCTATATGCTGGAAAAATGTGCAATGTGGACACTGAAAATAAACACAGGAAAAGGAAGTTGAAATGATACCCAGACAGTTCCCAAGCAGCAATCGCTGCCACCCAGCTACCCCCCCCCAGTTTATATACTGAGCATGACGTCATATGGTATGGAATAGCCCTTTGGTCAGTTTGGATCAACTATTCTGGCTGTGCCCCCTCCCAGCTTCTTGTGCACCTGGCAGAGCATGGGAAGCTGACAAGTCCTTGACTAGCATAAGCAGTACTTAGCAACAACTAAACCATCAGTGTGTTATCAACATTCTTCTCCTACTAAATCCAAAACACAGCACTATGCCAGCTACTAGGAAGAAAATTAACTCTATCCCAGCTGAAACCAGGACAGGTGGTCATCTTGTCATGGCGGCATAAGGCCAAGACCGATGTCAGTGCCTCCCACCTCCCCAAGGGTGTCAGGTGCGGAGGGGAGTTTGGTGATGAAGGGTTAAATTGAGTCAAGGCAGTCAATAAGGTGGTATGTCAAGAAACCATCAGAATAATGCAAGCCAGAAGCCAAGTACAAATATATAATATGATGACTAGAACAAGTAAGAAACTGCTCAAAATAAGGATAAAAACTAGGGGAATGAAGTGGGACATCCCCATAGCTGTGGCAGACCATCCTAGAAGGGATTCCCACCAACTATATTTGACTATATTTTGAACACATTCGAGGATTTGTTTGATCATTGTTAGCTGCAGACTAAGGAAAGGAGAGGGGTGAGAACGAAATGGTTGGGACCTCAAGTTCAGGCTCTGTTGATGATAGCAGAGATACCAAAAACCCAGCGCTTAATGGTAACGGATTGTGCACATCCTTCAGGAAAGGAACATTGCAAAGGACATCATGAAGAATAGGATGTAAAACCTTAAGTGTAAGGGGGTGATCCCCAAGGAGTTCATAAATATCAAAAAGGCAAGGAAAGTGGCAAGTAGAGAACAGAATAGAACAGAACAGAACAGAACAGTTCAGTTGGAAGGGACCTACAACGATCATCTAGTCCAACTGCCTGACCACTTCAGGGCTGACCAAAAGTTAAAGCATATTACTAAGGGCATTGTCCAAATGCCTCTTTAAACACTGACAGGCATGGGGCATCGACCACCTCTCTAGGAAGCCTGTTCCAGTGTTTGACCACCCTCTCGGTAAAGAAATGTTTCCTAATGTCCAGTCTAAACCTCCCCTGAAGCAGCTTTGAACCATTCCCACGCGTCCTGTTGCTGGATACCAGGGAGAAGAGCTCAGCACCTCCCTCTCCACTTCCCCTCCTCAGGAAGCTGTAGAGAGCAATGAGGTTGCCCCTCAGTCTTCTTTTCTCCAAACTAGACAAACCCAGAGTCCTTAGCTGCTCCTCATAGGACATGCCTTCCAGCCCTTTCACCGGCTTTCTTGCCCTCCTCTGGACGCATTCAAGGACCTTTTTAAATTGTGGGGCCCAGAACTGCACACAGTATTCAAGGTGAGGCCGCACCAACGCTGGATACAGCAGGGTAATCACCTCTTTTGGCTGGCTGGTTATGCTGTGTTTGATGCACCCCAGGAAGCGATTTGCCCTCTTGGCTGCCAGGGCACACTGCTGACTCATATTGAGCCTTGCTGTCAACCAGCACCCCCAGATCCCTTTCTGCGGGGCTGCTCTCCAGCCACTCCTCTCCCAGTCTATACTTGTGCCCGGCATTACTCCATCCCAAGTGCAGAATCCAGCATTTGGACTTGTTAAATTTCATGCCATTAATCATTGCCCGATGCTCCAATCTATCTAGATCCCTCTGCAAGGCCTCTTGTCCCTCAAGAGAGTCAACAGCACCTCCCAGTTTGGTATTGTCAGCAAACTTGCTAATGGTGCATTCAATGCATTCAATGGTGAATTTATTTGGCCAAATGAAGTCCGTTTTCTAAGTAGAAACTTATTTATTTCAATGAGCATTCTGCCTGACTAAGTGTTCAGGCTTCATTGATGTGTTAATAGCTTATACATGTGGCCAATCAACTATGACAGTATGCAGAAAACAAGATTTTCTGAGCCCTGATGTTTCTTATGATTCATCCAGGTATAATTGAGTGACCTCAGTTACCCCACTCATTCATCTCAATTAATGGTAAAAGTACAAGATAAACTTCCTGGAATTGATAAACTTGTGTAAAGAATATGCTTCAGCGGGAATTACTTGATTTCAGGTATTTGGGTTTGTAAAATCAGTCCTTTAGTGTTAGTGTTAGTTATTAATTCTTTTCAATAAAAACTGTAATTTATCATGAGATACTTATTTTTAGGTGATTAATTGTTAACTACTTAAGAAAAAAACTTGGCAGGCAGTAAAGGGAGGCAGAACACTTGCAGTTGTTCCATTCACTGACTCTCTTAAATATTATGTTTAAGAGGGCTTGAATATTTGATTCAAAATAATACAACTTTTTATTGATCTTTATTGCTTTTGACAAAGGTGTCGTTGTGTTGCTGGCACAATGACAGGAAATAACAAGGGCATGTATGTTTACACTCTATATAGTGATGGTGTAGAGTCAATAAAACTTGTGATGAGGAAAATATATTTTTTACTGTATTTTTGACGTGCATATCTGTTATGTGGTATTTCTTTACTCATTTCTCAGTCAAACCCTAGTGGAAAAGTCTTGAAAAATTTGTCATCATTGCTTCATTTTTTTGGGAAACCAAGATAAATTAGAGAACATTATCAAAGAGAAGAGTGAAACTGAACAAAGACCCCCCCAAAAAATCATTGCAACAGTAGATCTAACCATATATTAATAATTCTCATTTGTTCTGTATCTGCACTGCAATTAAAGATTGTCATTGTAGTGTTTCTAAAGCCTATCCAAACTGGACTTAATGCAGCTTAAATACAAATATCAGCAAAGCTGTGATGCTATAAGCACAGATCAAGTCTGCCCAAGACTGTAGGACTCTTATGACTCTGAACATACTTCATTATTTTCAGTTCAGAGCAGTTATTCCTGTTTCTCTGATACCCCAGAGAACTTGCCAACTCAGTTTACAGTATCCCTGAAATTCATCTATTCTTCCTTTCTTTGGGAAGTATTTCTTTCACGGTGAAAGCAAATATTAGTAATTAGGGTATTATTAATTTTCTCTCTGAACTTTCAAGGAAGCATATATGTGCCTGTTGATGGAGGTGAGACAAACCTCTCATATTTTATCCAGACTTCAGTAGCTGGCTGACAATGAGATTCACAATACCAAAAAAGTTCAAATGCTGCTTTGCCTTTTTTGTTTGCTAGACTTCAAGGTTGATGAACGCTCACTTTTTCTTCACTCAGTTAATATATTAAGGTGTTTGAAGGTTTGAATTTAGCAAGGGCCTCTCTCAATACCATGAGTTGTCTTATTTAAATCTTTGGATTAATTCAAGGCTAACAGTAAAATCAGTTCACTACAGATTCATTATACATCTTTCTCCAAGCAAATATATTATGAATTTGAGAAATTCATTAGAGTAGCAATAATCATAGAATCATAGAATCATAGAATGCTTTGGGTTGGAAGGGACCTTTAGAGGTCATCTAGCCCAACCCCCCTGCAGTGAGCAGGGACAGCTTTAACTAGATCAGGTTGCTCAGAGCCCCATCCAACCTGACCTTGAATGTTGCCAGGGATGGGGCCTCCACTACCTCTCTGGGCAACCTGTTCCAGTGCTTGACCACCCTCACTGTAAAAAAAATTCTTTCTTATGTCTAGTCTAAATCTATTCTTCTTTAGTTTAAATCCATTACTCCTTGTCCTGTCACAACAGGCCTTGCTAAAAAGATTCTCCCCATCCTTCCTGTAGGCCCCCTTTAAGTATTGGAAGGCCGCAATAAGGTCTCCCCGCAGCCTTCTCTTCTCCAGGCTGAACAACCCCAACTCTCTCAGCCTGGCCTCATAGGAGAGGTGCTCCAGCCCTCGGATCATTTTGGTGGCCCTCTTCTGGACCCACTCCAACAGCTCCATGTCCTTCTTGTGCTGAGGGCCCCAGAGCTTGACGCAGTACTCCAGGTGGGGTCTCACCAGAGCAGAGTAGAGAGGCAGAATCACCTCCCTCGACCTGCTGGCCGCGCTTCTTTTGATGCAGCCCAGGATACGGTTGGCTTTCTGGGCTGCATGTGCACATTGCCGGCTCATGTCCAGCTTTTCATCTACCAGTACCCCCCCCCCAAGTTCTTCTCCGCAGGGCTGCTCTCAATCCCTTCATCCCCCAGCCTGTATTGATATCGGGGGTTGCCCCGTCCCAGGTGCAGGACCTTGCACTTGGCCTTGCTGAACCTCATGAGGTTCACACAGGCCCACCTCTCCAGCTTGTCCAGGTCCCTTTGGATGACATCTTGTCCTCCTGGCGTGTCAACCGCACCACTCAGCTCGGTGTCGTTTGCAAACTTGCTGAGGGTGCACTCGATCCCACTGTCTATGTCATTGATGAAGATGTTAAACAGCACCGGTCCCAGTACAGACCCCTGAGGGACTCCACTTGTCACCGGTCTCCATGTGGACATCGAGCCGTCGACCACAACCCTCTGGATGCGACCATCCAGCCAATTCCTTATCCATCGAACAGTCCACCCATCAAACCCATATCTCTCCAATTTAGAGAGAAGGATGTTGTGGGGGACTGTGTCGAAGGCTTTACAGAAGTCCAAGTAGATGACATCCATTGCTTTTCCCTTGTCCACTGATGCAGTCACTCCTTCATAGAAAGCCACTAGGATGGTCAGGCAGGACTTGCCCTTGGTGAATCTGTGCTGGCTGTCTCGAATCACCTCCCTGTCCTCCATGTGCTTGAGCATATCTTCTAGAAGGATCTGCTCCATGATCTTCCCAGGCACAGAGGTGAGGCTGACAGGTCGGTAGTTCCCAGGGTCCTCCTTTCTTCCCTTTTTAAAAATGGGCACAACATTCCCCTTTTTCCAGTCAGCAGGGACTTCACCTGACTGCCATGACTTTTCAAATATCACGGAGAGTGGCTTGGCAACTACATCAGCCAATTCCCTCAGGACTCTGGGGTGCATCTCATCAGGTCCCATAGACTTGTGTACATTGAGGTTCTTCAGGTGGTCTCGAACCTGATCTTCACTTACAGTGGGAGGGGCTTTACCCCCCTGGTCCCCATCTTTTGGTCCATCGATTCGGGAGGGGTGAGGAGAGAGGTTGCCGGTGAAGACCGAGGCAAAGAAGTTGTTGAGTACCTCAGCCTTCTCCTCGTCCGTTGATACAAGGTCGCCATTCTTGTTCATCAGCGGGGGTACGCTTTCTTTAACCTTCCTTTTCTGGTTGACATACCTGTAGAAGCCCTTCTTGTTATTCGTTGTATCCCTTGCCAAATTCAGCTCCATCCTCACCTTGGCCTTCCTGACCCCCTCCCTACACAACCGGGCAGTTTCCCTGTACTCCTCCCAGGACACCTGTCCCTGCTTCCACTGCCTGTGCAGTTCCCTCTTACTCTTTAGTTTGACCAGCAGGTCTCGACTCAGCCATGCTG